>NC_056747.1:1190063052-1190343052 GCF_019279795.1 Protopterus annectens | reverse complement strand
GACACTCGATCATAATCCCTAACAGTGATGAGACATTTATTCCATCTTTAATAAAACCACTCAATCTTGGGGTTAACATATAAAATCAGGATATCAATGGTATTTAGAAAAGCTTTCTGTATTAAGAAATTCAGAAGTAATATAGTATGCAGTACAACTAGGCTCCTACATACAAGATTCATCTGACTTACTATGAAAATTGTAGTTATCTGTATGGCAGGATAAATATTTTTGGGTATACAGTGATGTCACTCGTTTATATACTAGTACCAAACGTGCTGACATTATTGAAGTGCTTGATTATTTTTTAGGCTGTTTTTCATGAATAATTATCTTATTGATATAAAGTGGCTTACATCAAAGATTAACATGTTTATATTTGATTCAAATTACAAAAGATTGGAACAGCTGCAGGACTATGTTTCACCCCAGCCTACACAAACCTCATGGTGGTCCTGTTTGGCTATATATATATATATATATATATATATATATATATATAGTCATGAGGAGGTGGAGGCTTGTACATTATCAGTGGCCACAAGACTAGAAAATGTCTGTTTGAAAGCTCAAGAAGGTGATTGTAGCTCTCACTGTTGTGTGTGCTGGATGCACACACACATTAGGGCACAGCATAAGACACCCTTTCAGTGATGCGCATGTACATGTCAGCCATGATGGCCAGGACGCCTTTGAGTGCACAGACTCCACCATGATTGCCTGTATGCTGTCTCCCTGACCTACTCTTGCCCTCATTGGGAAATACCCACGGCAAGTGAATGAATGGATTTGGCTGATGGGGAGAGGCTTGCTGGTCAGCATGCACAGCAGGAAAAAACACATAAAGAAAGAAACAGTAGGGAGCTTTGCTATTACACTAAATGCACTTGTGTAATTATAAAAAGTGATAAGGTATATATTGTTCAGAAATAAAGGCATCATTTACAAAAGATTAAAGTAAAACGTAGATGTACAGACACAGAGGAGAACAGGCACTGACTAAAGTAAAAACCTCACTCTTCTGCTTTAGTAGTTTCCTGAGCACAAATATCAAAAAATATTGACTTGTAAGAAAGGTTTTAGCATAAATCACTGAGATTTTTCTTAGTTCCCAGCATATGAGAAGCAATGCCATCTCAAACTTATGTTTTTCCTTTTTTTTTTTAATAGAAAAATACAGTTAGCTATCATGAGCTCATCTGGGAGAAATCAAAGACATTTGAATATTATACTAAGTGAAATAACAGAAATGTAAATCTGTTCTTGCATACCTTTATATTATCAGTCCTTACACAAATATTAAAATATGAATGCATTTATATGTTATTAGAGCATATTTCCTAAATCTAAGTTTTCTTTAAGCTACAATTACTCTATGCTTCAACGATTTTAATCATAAAGCTGCTCTTGCCCATATCATAAACCTTGGATTGAAAAACAAGTACACTATAGGATAAACCTAGCCTGTATGGTTTCAAATGAAACGTGTCACACAGAAAATATGTCCTTGTATCTACAAAATGGAAAATCAAATTGGGAGTCCAACTCATAGGTTCATACCTTTTTACTAAGCTTATGGCCAAAAGAGGCCACCAAGACGCTCAGCCACCTCACCCAGCACACCCATACTCAAAATGGAGGACTGGAATTTTATATTTTGTCTTTTTTTGCAGCCTAACAGTATGTATGTATTTAAAGTGGACTCATTTGTCTCTTTGAATGAACATATTCAACTAAAAGAGCTTATTCCATGTTGTAGAGGGATGATGCTTTGACTTTGACACAGGTGACCAGGGTTTTGATTAATGGCCCAGGAACTGGAGATGTAATGAGCAGACAGTGAGAGAAAGAGAGAGAGAGAGAGAGAGAGAGAGGAGTGATTTAGCTATGCCCACTTACCTCTCTCAGGAGGGAGGTGGTGCACATGAATGCCTGGGGCACACATTCCTTCTAAGATTTCCTACTGGAAACTGGAGAGCACACAGAGGTGCTTGTATCAGAAAGGGTGGGCCTTTCGAGGGTTATATCTGTCATGAGGTGGATGACACTCCTTGCTTTAGATAAACCAAAAAAAAGAAAAAGCCAGCACTCAGTGGCGAATAAAGTTTTATTCCTTTCCCTTCAGACACCGGTTTCAGTAACAAACCTTCTTCAGTGATAAACAATACATAATGCAGGGGCAGTTTTTATACGTAATCTTTATCCCCAATTGTGACATCACTTCCCCCATTAATCCATTTCAGCATCCAAACACATACAAATATCAACCAAAATAAACATTTTAAATGTAATGTCAGATGCTGCAACCAAACTTCCCTTCATATCATGTATTTACTTGTGAAATTACCAATTAGGGTCCTTAATAAAAAGAAAAAGACCCTCATAACTTGTCATTTTAGTCCAGGATGAAATAGGGCACTCAACTTGATAATCCATTTTGTTTCTTTTTGAGTTAGTATAGTGTGCCAACCTTGCTTCATAGATCTGTTACCTTTTACTTGGTCAATAATGACAAATCTAAAAGAAGCAGTTCTGTGTAACTGACAATGTCTATACAATGCATTGGTCATTTTTTTAAGACATAAATCACTCAAATGCTCTGAAATGCGACTTCGTAGTTGCCTAGAAGTCTGCCCTACATAAAAGGCAGAACATTGGCAAATAGCCAAATAGACAACCCAGTCAGAGCTACAATTTCCAAAAAATGAAATATCAAAAATTTGACCAGTGTTTTTACTGCTAAAAGATGAAGTTTTAAACATGTGTTTACACAGACTGCAATGTCCAGAAGGATGTGACCCAACAAGCCTATCCCCCAATATGGTTAGTTGATGTTGGTTCACATAATCCAAAAAAGTTTTCTTATAATGCGCAAAATAGGAAGTGAGTGTTCTTCCCCTTCTGAAAGAAAATTGGCATCTGTTAGACAAACATTGATCCAGATCTGTATTGGCCCGAAGAATATTCCAATGTTTGTTGACTTCATCCTGCAATAAATGTATATTACTGCCAAATGTAGTAACCAAATGTATATTACTGCCAAATGTAGTAACCAACCTCATGGTTCCTGATCCATCCTTTTTAGTTTTAGCTTTATAATTCAATAAGCTAGATCTCTCACAATTGGCCGCCCAATCACTGGCCCTTTGTACTATTGATTTGTTATATCTGCTATTAATAAATCTACCCTCAAGATCATGCCTATCATTATGAAATTCCATGTCTGCATTACATATCCTTCTAATTCTCATAAACTGTGATTTGGGAATATTGTTGATGGTGTGTGCAGGGTGTAAACTGGTTGCATATAATAAATTATTGTATTGTGGGTATTTCCTGTATACTGACGTCTTGAGCGTACCATCCGCCTATCTCAAAATATTGACATCCAGGAAATTAATCTCTTTACTGTGATAATTAACAGTAAACTCAATCCCCCACCAATTACAATTAAGATATTCCAAAAATTTGAACAAATAGTCCACACCCCCACACCAAACCAACCAACAATCATCTAAGAAACGTCTCCATATATCCATCTCTGAGAGGTAAATGTTATGCATGACATCATATATAATCTGATCTTCCACATGCCCCATAAAGAGGTCAGCATAAACTGGGGCAAACAAGGCCCCCATAGCTGTTCCTTGCTGTTGCCAATAACATTCCCCCTTAAAATAGAAGATGTTCTTAGTCAGTACATGTTCTGCAAGACATGTAAGGAGAGTGTTAAATCCTGGTGCATATAAATTAGCTTTATTTAACCAGTATTCTAGGGCAAGTAATCCCGCCCAGTGGGGAATACTGGTATATAAGGATTTAATATCGTGTACACGTGAGCCAATTAGGTTCCAATTGTGAGTCCTGAATAATTTGTAAAAACTCTGTAGTATCCCTAATTCTTGCCCTGACCCCTGATAATATTGGCTTCAGATAGTATGTCAAAAAGGCAGAAATGGGTTCAGTTAAAAATCCCTGTCCTGAAACAACTGATCTTCCTGGGGGTCTATTCAAATTTTTATGTATTTTGGGCAAGAGATACAGGTACTGTCGGGTTGGATCCTGAACCATGAGTTGTTCTTTTGTCTTCACATCAATAATTCCTTCTTCCACTGCTTGATTCAAAAATGAATCAATCTCAGCCTTAAATTTAGGTGTGGGGTCTGTGGACATCCTAATATAGTTCTGAGGGTTGGACAATTGTTCATTTCCCTCATTCCAGTAATAACTGGCATCCATTATGACCACAGCCCCACCTTTATCTGCTGGAAGAATAATTATATCAGAATTGGAATATAGGTTTTTCAAAGCCTAAGTCTAAAGCTCCTAACAGAACTAAAGTTGAAATGTAAATCCCTTAGGACGGCTTCCTGAAAAATACCCACATATTTATTCATTGGTGGCATAAATGTAGATTTGTGAAAATGAAATTCGGATGCTCTTTCAGAATTATTAGATGTTCCAAAAAACTATTTTAGATTCAAAATTCTACAGAAGGCAAAAAGATCTGAAACAAAAATATGTTCAACTACCAAAAAGCTGGGAACAAACCCTAAACCTTTATTAAGTAAACTTTTTTCATCTATTGATAAAACATAAGAGGAAATATTGTGTACATTATAAAATTGGGTCCCTACTTCACCATTGACTGTAATAGATTTTCCAAGGCTGCCACCTTTGTGCTTGCTTCCGCCCCTACAGGTTTGTCTCCTAAAGGGCCCTCCTGAATTCGTACCTTTTTCAAGACAGGAGAGTCACTGATATAAATTCCCTCCATGTCAGTCATAGATGATTCTTCCCCTGAGGTACTGAGACCCTGTGTTGCTTTCTTTAGTATAGATCTTGGTCTTTTCTTTCTAATATTGGATCTACCCTTGCTGTTATCAATAAATCGAACCCCCCCTTTGGGACTCAAAGGGCTTGCCTCTCTCATAATCCTCCACATCTCTATGAAATTTATGTAGCTTCATTTCTTTCAACCCATTCTCAAAATTGAGAAGATCTTTGGATAAGTTTTCCAGGCCTTGCACAAAAGAAGGCATACCTTCATATTTTTTCATATTTTCACATGTCTGTCACATCTAACATTTTGTTCAACTGTCCTTTGATAAAAGGACATTAGTATATCAACAAAAGCCATAGTGTCACAATTGGGGATATACATTATGTATAAAAACTGCCCCTGCATTATGTATGTTTTATCACTGAAGAAGGTTTGTTTCCAAAACCGGTCTGAAGGGAAAGGAATAAAACTTTATTCGCCTCCAAGTGCTGGCTTTTTCATTTTTTGGTTTATTTAACAGTTTGGATATGCTGTGCACCAGTCATACTTGCTAGCTTATTTGGCGGTGACTCCTTGCTTTAGCCCATTACATGCCATCTCCTTGGTCATCTTTGTCATGCTGAAGGAAAAGCAGGGACATGCATCATAAAAAAACTGATCCCTCATGCAGATTGTGGTGCCACTCTCAGCACACAAACCCATCATCCTTAGGGGAATGCATGGGGGAGGGCTGTAACCTTTGCAAGAATCAATAGAACAATAGAGTGGACAGGAGAGGCTAGATGGTTAGATGACTAGAGTGAGATATATTTAAGTAGATGTTTTTTTAATAAACAGGAGCTAAAGTAGAAAGGCTATTACATTGTATATGTGCAGAAAATTTTCAGATGCTATACTAAAAGAAAAAAAAAAAGAAAAAAAGAAATGCTTAAGGAAAGAACTTCTTCTTCTTTCGGCTGTTCTCATTAGGGATCGGCACAGTGGATAATCTGCTTCCATTTCTTCCTGTCCTCTACATCTTACTTTGTCACACCAACCACCTGCATGTCCTCTCTCACCACATCCATAAACCTTATCTTAGGCCTTCCTCATTTCCTCTTATCTGGCAACTCCATCCTTAGCATCTTTTTCCCAATATGCCCAGCATCTATCCTGAGAACATGTCCAAACCAACACAATCTTGCCTCTCTGGCTTTGTCTCTAAACAGTCCAACCTGAGCTGACTCTCTAATACACTGATTCCTAATCCTGTACATCCTTGTCACACACCCAGTGCAAATCTTAACATCTTTAACTCTGCCACTTCCAGCTCTGACACCTGCCTTTTTGTCAATGCCACTGTCTGCAACCCATATAACATAGCTGGTCTCACTACCCTCTTGTAGGCCCTCCCTTTCACTCTTACTGGTACCTGTCTGTCATAAATCACTCCTGCCACTCTTCTCCCCCCACTCCACCCTGCCTGTACTCACTTTTTTACCTCCCTTCCACACTCACCATTACTCTGAACTGTTGATCCCAAGTATTTAAATTAATCCACTTTCGCCATCTCTACTCCCTGCATCCTCACCATTCCTCTAGCCTCCTTCTCATTCACGCACAAATATTCTGTCTAGGTCCTGCTGACCTTCATTCCTCTCCTCTCCTCTCTAGAGCATATCTCCACCTCCCCAGGCTCTTCTGAACTTGTTCCCTACTCTCACTACAGATCACAATGTCATTGGCAAACATCATAGTCCATGGGGACTCCTGTCTGATCTGTCTGTCAACCTGTCCATCACCATTGCAAATAAGAAAGGGCTCAGAGCTGATCCTTGATGTACAGTGGATATAAAAACATTACACACCCCTGTTAAAATGCTAGATTTTTGTGATATAAAAAAAGAGACAACAATAAATAATTTCAAAACTTTTCCTACCTTTAACGTGACCTATAACCTGCACAATTCAATTGAAAAACATACAAATCTGCTAGGGGAAAAATATAAAAATTAAAAAACATACAATAAGCTGGTTGCATGAATGTGCACACCCTTAAACTAATACTTTGTTGAAGCACATTTTGATTTAATTACAGCATTCAGTCTTCTTGGGTGGGAGTCTAGCAGCATGGCACATCTTGACTTGGCAATATTTTCCCACTCTTCCTTGCAAAAATGCTCCAAATCTGTCAGATTGTGAGGGCATCTTTTGTGCACAGACCTCTTCAGGTCAACCCACAGATTTTCTATTGGATTTAGGTCTGGGCTCTGGCTGTGCCATTCCAAAACTTTAAATTTATTCTGGTGAAGCCATTCTTTTGTTGATTTGGATGTATGTTTGGGGTCATTGTCATGTTTTAAGGTGAAACTCCTCTTCATCTTCAGCTTCTTAGCAGATGCCTGAAGGGTTTGGGCCAAAAGTGTCTGGTATTTGGAACTGTTCATAATTCCCTCCACCTTGACTAAAGCCCCAGTTACAGCTGAAGAAAAGCAACCCCAAAGCATGATACTGCCACCACCATGCTTCACAGTGGGGATGGTGTTCTTTTGGTGATGCGAAGTGTAGTTTTTGTGCCAAACGTACCTTTTGGAATTGTGGCCAAAAAATTCAACCGTGCTCTCATCAGACCATAACACATTTACCCACATGCTTTTGGGAGACTTGACGTATTATTTTGCAAATTGTAGCCGGGCCTAGATGTTTTTCAGTGTAAGAAAAAGCTTCAGCCTTTCAACCCTACCCCATAGCTCAGACATATGGAGAACATGGGAGATTGTTGTCACATTTATTACACAACCAGTACTTGACAGAAATTCCTGGAGCTTTTTTATTGTTGCTGTAGGTCTATTGGCAGCCTCCCTGACCAGTTTTCATCTTGTCTTTTCATCAACTTTGGAGGGACGCCCAGTTCTTTACAACGTCACTGTTGTCCCATATTTTCTCCACTTTTTGAGACTGTCTTCACTGTGTTCCATGGTATATCTAATGCTTTGGAATTTTTTTTGCACCCTTCTCCTGACTGATAACTTTCAGCAATGAGATCCCTTTGATGCTTTGTAAGCTCTCTGAGAACCATGGTTTTTGCTGTAGCAGGCAACTGAGTAAATGCCAGGAAAATCCTACTAGGACAGCTGAATTTTATTTGGGGTTAATCAGAGTCTCTTTAATTAATGGCAGGTGTGTACCCAAGAAGACTGAATGCTGTAATTAAATCAAAAAAGTGCTTCAACAAAGTATTAGTTTAAGGGTGTGCACACTTATGCAACCAGCTTATTGTACATTTTTTATTTTTTATATTTTTCCCCTAACAGGTTTGTTTGTTTTTCAGTTGAAATGTACATGTTATAGTTCACATTAAAGGTGGGAAAAGTTTTGAAATGATTTATTGTGGTCTCATTTTTTTAAATCACAAAAACCTGGCATAGCTCTTTTGAGTGTATACCTTTAACTCCCAGTGGGTGTGGCTTGAGCTTTTAAAAAATGAAGTTATCACCTTACACTTCTAATTGACAGATGTCAAATATCAATATAATTGTGTTTGCCATCATGTATGCTTCAAGATAAAATTTTCTGATACCTTGTATGTAGCATAGTTTTGGTATTATTTTTGCAAATGTGAACAAGCAATATTTGATGCCTGGAGGCACAGTAGGAGGTAACTGAAGACGCGCCTGGAGGAGCACTCGGATATAATGAGTAACAGGCCTGTGTAAACTTTTTATATCCACTGTAGTCCCACCTCCACCTTAAATGCATCCGTCCCTCCTACTGCAGACCTCACCACTGTCACACTACCCTCATACATATCCTGTACCACCCTTACATACTTCTCTGCCACTCCCGACTTCCTCATACAGTACCACAACTCCTCTCTAGGCACCCTGTCATATGCTTTCTCTAGGTTCACAAGGAGACAATGCAACTCCTTCTGATCTTCTCTATACTTCCCCATCAATACCTTCAGAGCAAAAATCACATCTGTAGTGCTCTTTCCTGGCATGAAACCATACTGCTGCTCACTTGCACAATCCCCAGCTGATAAATAACTATTCCTTCTCCACAAGCACCTCTCCAATTGCTTTTCTACCACTCAGCTACCACTATCAAGTATAACTCCAACTCTTGCTAGTTCAGTCTTATCTTTAACATTCTGTAAACACGAATCTCTCTTCAATGTCTCCATGTGGCATATAACAAGCAATGTGACATCTGTTACTACTATTTTATTCAGCTTCCTTCTGTGAGTCTTACTCCAAACATGTATAAAATGCCACTAATGACCTTGTTGTTCCTATAGTAGTAGATGGATATTATTATATGCTTTTTGGGTGCTCAGCCTTAATGACTTGTATGCGGTAGATCTATGTAATAGTCTAGTATATTCCAACTAAGCATCTCTTGACTTGTATCATACATTTTTGTGCCATATCTGTGTACATTATGTTTCATATTTTTGTATCTTACTGTGGCTGGAGCTTTTCTCCCCAGGCATCCACTGAAAAATTACATTGTGCACTTGGACTTTCCTGGTAAACAAATGTAAAATAAAAATAAAATAATAATCATCAACTCCCTTCTTAACCTAGCTTCCACTACTCTTTCCCATAACTTCATGCTGTGACTGATCAATTTTATACCTCTGTAGTTACTACAGCTTTGCACATCACCCTTATTCTTAAAAATCAGTACCAAAACACTTCTCCTCCACTCTTCAGACATCCTCTCCTTTTCCAAGATTTCATTAAAAAATTTGGTTAAAAACTCCACTGCCATCTCTCCTAAACACCTCCATGCTTCCACATGTATGTCATTTGCACCAACAGCCTTTTCATTCTTCATCCTATTCATAGCTGTCCTTACTTCCTCCTTGCTAATCCATTGCACTTCCTGATTCACTATCCCCAGATCATCCAACCTTCTCTCCCTCTCATTCTCTTCATTCATCAGCCCCTCAAAGTACTCTTTCCATCTGCTCAGCACACTCTCCTCATTTGTGAGTATGTTTCCCTCATTATCTTTTATCACCCTAACCTGCTGCACATCTTTCCCAGCTTGGTCCTTCTGTCCAGCCAATCAGTTCAAGCCCTTTTCTCCCTCTGTTGTGTCCAACCTTCCATACAACTCTTCATACGCCTTATACTTATCCTTCGCCACCTCTCTCTTTGCCATATGCCTCATCTCCTTATACTCTTGTCTACTTTCTTCATCTCTCTGACAATCCCACTTCTTCTTTTCCAACCTCTTTCTCTGTATACACTCCTGTACTTCCTTGTTCTACCACCAGGCCTCCTTGTCCTCCTTCCTCTGTCCACATGTCATACCAAGCACCTTTCTAGCTGTTTCCATTACCAGCTCTGCTGTAGTTACCCAGCTATTTGCTAACTCTTCACTGCCACCCAGTGCCTGTTTTAACTGTTCCCTGAACCCCACCTCACAATCACCCTTTTTCAGTTTCCACCATTTGATACTTGGCACTGCTCTTGCACTTGTTCTTCTCTACTTCTTGATCACCAATGTCATCCTACAGAACACCAGCCTATGCTGCCTAACTACACTTTCCCCTATCACCACTTTACAGTCTCCAATCTCCTTCAGACTGGCCCACCTGCATAGGATACAATCTTCCTCCACTCTTGTACATCACCATATGCTCCTCCCTGTTTTTAAAATGCCTATTCACCACAGCCATGTCCATCCTTTTCACAAAATCCACTACCATCTGACCTTCTACATTCCTCTCCTTAACACCATACCTACCCATCATTTCCTCATCCCCTCTGTTCCCTTCACCAACATGTCAAATGAAATCTGCTCCAATAACCACTCTCTCATTGTTGGGTACACTTACCACCACTTCATCCAATTCACTCCAAAAATTTTCTTTTTCATCCATCGCACACCCAACTTGTGGAACATATGCACTAACAGCATTCATCACCACATCATCAATTTCCAGCTTCATAAACATCATTCTGTTCAACACTTGTTTTACCTCCAAAACATTCTTGGCATACTGTTCCTTCCGAATAACCCCTACCTCATTTCTCCTCCCATCCACACTATGATAGAACAATTTGAACCTGCCTCCAGTACACCTGGCCTTACTTCCCTTCCACCTGGTCTCTTGTACACACAATGTATCACCCTTCCTTCTGTCCATCATAACAGCTAGCTCTCTCCCTATACCAGTTATACTGCCAACATTTAAAGTTCCTACCCTCATTATCACACTTCTAACCTTCCTCCTCTCTTCCTGCCTTTGGGCATGCCTTCCCCCTCTTCTTCTCCTTCTCCTCCTCCTTTGGCCAATAGTAGCCTAACTCCCACCAACACCCTGCTGGCTAACAGTACTGGTGGCGGTCATTATTAACCCAGGGCTCAACCGATCCGGTATGGAAATCTGTATTGTTGTCCGCATATGTCACTTGGCAAAGGTTTTACACCAGATGCCCTTCCTGACGTAACCGTCCCCATTTATCTGGGCTTGAGCCTGGCATGAAGAAATGCACTGGCTTGTGCATCCCCAGTGGCTGGGTTGCTTAAGTAAACAACTAATAAACCTTTTTTCACTTATTGAAGAATTGAAGAAAAAGGCATATCACTGAACAGATTTTTTTCACAGAAGTTTTCACTTCACTTTCTTTGCATATTTTAAGGATGTTATAGTTTAATCACATGCAAAGCTGTAACCTGGACAAATAGTATACACTTTTTATCAAATACTACAACATGGACACTCAGTAAAGAAGTAGGACATATTTTAGTAAGGCAATACTGCAGAGGGTACTGTATTAGTTTTCTACCTCAAAATGCTTTATAAACTGCTTCAGTTTGCCCAGAAGTAAAGAACACAACTACATGGGTCCTCCTTTAAGAAAGCTGTGTGAGTTACACTCCATACATTGGATATTTTCAAGGGGGAGGTACTTGAAGGAGTATAATTAATTATCCATTAATCTCCTGTTTATTTGGTATGGATTTAAAGTGGATTGCTTTTGCTTACCAATGGTTTACTGTTTGTGTTACATGCAATATGATAATGCTGGATTTACAGTATTATGCTTGCAACTTGCACGATATTTGCTTACATGAAATTTTTACATTTCTCCCTGGAAGAATTGAACCTAGTGCAAGGAGATGCTGCTGGAGAAACTGCCTTTATACAGAGTATGTACCAAATAATCACACAACAAATAAAGCAAAAAAAGAAAATATATGTAGAAATAAATGGCCAGAAAAACCAGGATCCACCATTTGAAAATTTATTCCAACCTCTAGCGCCTCTGCAGTAGCCTTCCAAGGAGAATACAAACAGAAAAATGCACCACATATTTATACAATAAAATTAATCAGTCAATCAAACAATTAAACAATTAAAACGCTTATTAAATTTAAATAAAAACTCTCCAATTGCATTCTACATTGATGCCACCAGGGGCTAAAGTGCCATATTTTAGTATAAAAAGGGTTTCCTTGTACAAAAGTTTTTTCTTTATATTAATACTATATTGATTAGTAGGAATATGCTCTAAATTGTGCCTAACAATCCCTGTAGGTTACTAATATGATATTTTTTAAAGTGCATTGCAAGTGGACTTTCTAACTTTTCATTTTTAATATCCCTAACATGTTCTTGTATCCTAGTCTTAAAGACCCTATTGCTTTCACCTATATAAAACATCCCACATGGATATTTAAGTGCATACACAATGCTTTCTATATTACATGAGAACATAGCATTAGGTTGAAAATACAATCCATTTATATACCTGAATGTTCTACTCACATACTGACATTATACATCTGCCACAGGGATGTGTTCCCATCAGACTAGAATAACTACTTAAACATGTATTGGGTTTAGAAAATCTGGCATGAACCAGCATATCCTTCATGTTCTTACCTCTTCTAAATGAGAAGTTCAAATTTTTATCAAAAATATCCACCATGTCCCTGTATTTAAACAGGGAAGTCCAATAAAATTGGATAATTTGTTTAACTTCTTCTGCTAATAAATCATAAGTCATAACTACGTATATCTTTCTTAAACTTTTTAATTTATTCCTAGGTCTACCCTGATATTTGTTATAACTATTATTAGACTTACAAATAATATTCTTACTAACTTTATCTAAAGAAAGTAACACTTCAACATTATAACCCCCCTTAATAACAGCTGTGATGTTTTCTGTAGTTCATTACTTATTTCATTAGTGTTATTATATAACCTCCTTACTCTGGTAAGTTCACCATAGGGTAAACATTTTAGAAGATGTGGGGGATGGCAACTGGGTACATCCAAAAAATACAAACCATCTCCACATTTACGATATACCTTAGTAACAATTTTGCCATTTTTACCTCCTTCAAGACAAATGTCTAGAAATTTGACTTTATTACCCAATTGAAAGCCATCAGATTTCAATAGAAATCTATTCTCTTGAAGACCATTCATAGAGCATTGACTTCTTGTTGGCCCCCCCTACATACAAATATTAAATCATCAATCTATCTACAATATTTCACCACATACTTTTTAAAAAAATTTCTTCTGATAAAGAAATTCTATCTCAAAGAATCCCATCATGATATTAGCATACATGGGGGCAAAAGCTGCCCCCATGGCTGTACCTTTCAACTGGTGAAATATTTGACTATCAAGCTCAAAATAATTATTTTTTAAACAGAATTCTATTAATTCAATTATATAATATGTAAGAGGGCTATCCCCCAAGGTATATAGGAGATGGAAGGCCTGGTGATGACCTTGGTAGATCAGAGAACCAGATACCCACATTGGCACCTTGAAGCATGTCTTCATGTGACTGGAGGAGTTACACAACTGTCATGTGATGACCAGTAGGCTGACAGTTGCTGGGCTAGGCCACAAGGTAGGTCACTGAGCTGACTGACCTCAGGGTGGATTTGGCACTATGCAGCATGACAGTCAGATGTCACCCCCCACCACATCCCACTTCATAGTGTTAATTTTCCTTGTGTGCCACTTCCTTCCCCAGTTCATAGTCCAGTATTTCCTATTTGGTGTATAGCCATTAGTTGGGCCATGAGCTGTGCTTGTAGCAGTGCAATGACGTGAGTTTGAATGGCCATTGTCACAAGCATGCTAGAAACACTGCACAGCTCATGTGGTCACATAGCTACCGTAGCACTGTCCCAGTCATTATGTGACCTGCCATGTTTTCATCAGCAAATTGACTACTTTTTCTGACATTTTGCACAGCGTCACCTCTAAAGCATAGGTCATCAGCATCAGACCACTTTGCATTACTTTGACTGCACTGTTTGGCCTTTATGTGTCTGAATGAGTGAGTTTTTCTGAATCTGACTCTATCTTTAGCCAGCATAGTATCAGTGAGTTACTTTATACGTAAATAAAAGTCAAATAATTTGAACTTCAGTCCCAAATTTATTTACACATAAATGAAAACCAAGTGAAAGTCATTTAGTCACAGTAATTTAAACCAGCATAAAATAAACCTCCTCTACTGCTGAGGCATCAAACTAAGCAGGACAATAATGTAATTATATCCTGAGAACTTCCATGAACTGTTGCTTAAACAATTCTCACTGTGTATTGTATCACTCAACACATTAATATGACTAGCCAAATTCAAAGCACTCTGGTTTACTCAATAATCATTAATAAGTATAAATAATCAAATTCTACTTTTCCCTGCAAGAGGAATTCACTAGAAAGAAAAAAAAAGAAATAAATCACAACTTCTGGAGCCATAACATGAGATGTTGATTCTTCACACAGCTGAGAAAATTGAAGTACTTTTCTGTCTCTCTCTCTCTCTCTCTCTCTCTGTCTCTCTCTCTCTCTAAAGGCTGTGATGGACAATATGTCATCCATGGTACCAGAAGCAACAGTTCAGGTAGCCATTAGGCTTGACAAGAAGGAGTCGTGCCATGCTAGAGAAATTGGAGCCATTATTAATGCCCATCCCAAGACCATTTTCCATGTGTTATAATTACAAAAAAGACAGACTGTATATAAAATATTACTTTTTAATTATTCATGTGGAATTAGAAGTCTAGCTAGAACCACACCTCTCAAATGTCCAGATTTTTGCCTCATATTTGTTGCCTTTTTCATATACAATTTGTGTTTTTCTGGCAAATCAATGAGGATTGAAGTCACTAAATAATAACATACGTTTGAGTTTCAGACTTCATACCCTTCAAGAAATGCATGTTTACACAAATCCAGTTATTCTAGCACCTTTCTAAGTTTATAAGATCTATAATTAAAATGTGTCCCTATTTTTGGGCCTTTATCCCCCAACCCATTCTTTTAGGCTTTGTCCAGATTTCTTTCGCTGTGAGGTTAAGACGTATACTAGAAATAATTTCAGCTAATATTAAACCGTGCTATACCTGTTGCAGGCCAATCTCACAGGTACCAACTAGTTTTCACATTGGATTAATTTCAGACAAAATATACTTTCCCTTACTTATCAAGATTCAGTATTAAAATATGCTTACAGTGAAATCAAATGGAATTTCATACTCTATGGCCAAATGGCTAAAAACCTGCAGATTTGCAATATAGAAACCAAATTTGCATTAGTTATTTTGATATTGTCAAACCAGCTGACTAGTGAATGTCCTACCAGACGTGGTCATAATCCGTATTTTAAGGTCATAAAACAAATGTATTCATCCAGCCTAGTGGAACTGAGACAGTGATATGCTATCATTTTACCCTCAATGCTGAATACCAAAATGCATTTGCTAGTAGAATAGGCCTCTTGCTAATACCCTTGGAAGTTTGATCTTCTTGGCCAGATTAAATTATAGTATGGGGGACAAAGGAGAAAATAATTGTATGCAGGTACTTTGGGGGGGGGGGGCATTTTCACATTGAGACTGACCAGCTGGGCAGAAATATGTGCAAAGTATGCTAAGATAAACTACCTTGAAAGTACGTGTAAGAAGATTTTTATTTTAATTTTATTAGTCCTTTGATAGCTAGAAAGTCCAACTGAGTCAATTGTCTATTTTCAGAGGAGACCCATGGGGATAAGTTCCTCAACAGATTCAAAAACATTTAAAGAGTAGTTGATGAGTAATTATAAGTCCCGCAACAGATGAATTGGGGAGAAAGGCCCCACAAAAACACATATAAAATATTCTACATTAGCTGATAAGTAATTATATACAAGGGGAGAAAATCCACACAACAGGTAAAACACAAAAATACATTTACAGAAATATTACTAGGATAAATTGCTATCAAGAACACGATATGTACTACACATAGCAAGACACACTGCAGAACTGGATAGCCTATGTCAAGTAAACTAATAGAGAGTTATTCAAAATATTGAGTAGAAATATATGGATGTGAGAAATAACAGAGTATTCTGCTGCCAAAATAGCAAAAGAATAAAATGAGATGGAGAGGAGTGATGAGCAGGAGGGGAAATTAAGGATACAGAGAGAGAGAGTTCATTATTACTAGAAAGATGAGAATGTTATGGATGGACATGAGAGAGGAAAATAAATAATAGTAAGTGTTGTCCGAAGAGGTAGAAGAGCATACATTAGTAGTATGGTATCATTAAAGTGAGAGCTTCTTTTGATGTTAGGCCATTACTACCTGTTAAGATATGGAGTTGTTAGTGAACTTAGAGTAAGAAAGGTATAGTTATACTGAGTGGGTGGTTATGCATCAGTTTTAAGGGTTGTGTATGTAAAGTTCCAAGTGTCAGATTTTTTTTAGATTAGTGCTGAAAATGAAACAGTTGCTAGTATGTTTAAGGGATAAGGGGACAGAATTCCAGGAGTGGGTTACATAGCTAGAATAAAAAGAGGTTGCTGCTGACAAGTGTGGTTTGTAAATAGTGAAGAGCATTTTGTTTTCAGATCTATGGCCTAGTAGGGGTGTAACGTGTGCAATAAGCCCAGAAGGGCTTTGTTTTGGTTTGTATATTAATTTGTGGAGTAGTAGTAGCGGTGTGTGAGTTGTTTGGGTAATTCAAGCCAATCAAGCTGTTTTAGGGCTTAGCAGTAATGGACTCAATTTGATGAGTTAGTGGTACATTTTTCTGTTTTATTGTAGCACTCGATTTGTGTATTTTGGATGGAAACTCTAAGGTTAAGCAGTACTGGGAAACAATATAGTAAAGTGGGAAGTAAGACTTTAGAGGCCAGCAGTTTCCTGAATGAATCAGTTAAGTGTTTCTTTTTTTTTGTTCTATAGAGTGTCCCTAATTTTTAGGGAGTGTTTTGATAGCCTGTTGCACATGTAAGTCAAATTTCAGGTTATCATTGATTGTCATACCTGGTAGCATAGTATGGGGGATGACTTCTTTTAGAGGTGTTATCAGATGCTGTTATTGAGAAATTTTGTTTGAGGTGTTTAAGGGCTTTAGGGAGGAATAGCAGCAGCCTTGTCTTTTTTATTTTTTTTTTGGATTGAGGTGAGGTGTTGTAGAGTAATTATCTTACTGGCAGAACAGATTAATGTGGAGTCATCAGCATATTGTATGAAGGATTGTTGGTAAATATATTGAATAGCAGTGGCCCCAGCATGGAACCTTGGGGAACACCTGTTTTGACAGGTAGGAAAGATGAGTAAGAATTAATGCATTTACCACACTGGAGTCTATTAGAAAAGTAGCTGGAGAACCAGTTGGTGGAAGTGTTTGTTCCAAGTGAAGAGAGTTGTTTTGGAAGAAGGCTTTGAGAAGTGGTATTGGAGGACTTGCACAGAGCCAGAAACATGGGAGAAACCAGTTGGCCTTTGTCTCTGGCTAGATTAATAGTGTTGGTGAAGTTTAAGAGAGCTGTGGTAGTGATATGCCCTGGTCTGATATCATCTTGCATGGGGATAAGAAGGCTGGTAGTTTGTAAATGAATTATTGATTACGACTGAATTTTACAAGGATTTTTGAAGGAGAGGAGAGAATGGTAATGGTCTTAGAGTTGGATATATTATTCGACTTACCTCCCATATAAAGTGGGATGGTATGAGATGTTTTCCATAACGCTGGGACAGTCCCAGTTAAACATGTAATTCCTAAACAGACCTATTTATGAGAAGGGATACTGGAAAGGAAATTGAGCCGGCTTTTATTTTTAAGGAAGCAGCAGGATTTCCATCTGGAGCAAGTTTACTTGGTTTAATTTGTTTCAGGTATTTCTTATTTGTTACGACAGATACTGCTTTAAAGGAGAAAGAGTGAGTATTAATGGAACTAGGAGGTAAGATTGAGTGAAATGTGGTTAGATTACTAGAGGAGGTCAATGTATTTTGAGTTTCATTGTGAAGTAGTTTAGCAATACTAGAGATAGAGTGATCATTGAAAACGTTAAAAGAAAAAGTCAAACCCAAAGTTCGTACTGTATGGAACAGCACCTTTAATGTTGCATAAACACACACTATAAAAAAACTTTAAAACTGTGTGTTTATGCATCATTAAAAACGTTAGCTGTTTCTTCCAGGAAGCAATGGTGGTTGGGGTTTTATTATTCATTTGAGCCAAAATGTAGTAGTACTTTAGATATAGTGACCCAAAATTGTCTAGAATTTTTGTAGCATCTTTTCTGAAAATTGGAATAATGAAGTTTCTTGTCATCTTTGATCTGGCATTTGTCTTATTTCATAAGCATTTACATTGTTGAAGATTGTTTTCTATGTTATTGAGCCAGAATATCAGAAAAAATGACACATCACAATACACAGATGACTATGACGGGGAGACATAAAGAGGCAGCTTAGAACATCATACATGTAGAATGTGTCAAATGTGTCATAAGGCATTAGTACTAAACGTGGATGAATGCACGTCTGCACTATCAATGAGACTGAAAGCAACAGAATGTAAGAAATGGCACCAAGGATAATAAAACTTGAAGTCAAAATGTAGATTGATTCTGGAGTTTCTGTTAAACAGATACATATGCAAAAACAGAAGCCTCAGGTGAAGATGCAGAAAGCTAGAAGCAGGATATATGCATACAACTGAATATTGTTAGTGTCTCTGCCTTTTAGGTTCATAGGTTCATATGTAGGTACTAGGCTATCTGCCCTAGGGCATTTATAAGCCTAGCCAGAATGTGTTGGCTTTCGCCTCCCTTTTAGACTAGATTCCTGAGCCTCTGTCCAGCAGGGCCATAGAAGTGATCCCAGGAGTAAATTTATAGGTAAAATGTTTGGGACAGTCATTTTCAAACTCACATACCTACTGCTCAAAGGCAGAAGTCCTACCACTAGACTAAAGAGGCACTTAAAAGGTTGCTCCTCCCCAGGGAGACACACACACTGTCACACACACACACACACACACACACACACACACACACACACACACACACACACACACACACACACACACACACACACACAGTTGGCAAGTGCTGGATTCAAACCCCTACCTAACTACATTATGGGACTACAGCAGTATGCATTTACATGACGTGCTATGTAAAATGGAAGCAAAAGTCAATGACTAAGCAAAGAAGAAAAGTTTCCATGTACTACAAGGAATGGGATCCTCGCTGCTTATTGAGTTAACAAATAGTTTTGCTGTCATGGTCAAACCACAGCAGCCATGGGTAAATCTTGCATTACCCACACCTAAATGTGACTTATTAGTGACATAATCACACAACAATATGCAAAGTTCTATGCAACATTTTTGCATGGAGCACAGACCCCCTGTATCCAAGATGTGAAGGATCTTCTTCACACCCTGATCTCTACATATACTACTTCCAAGGTCACACAACATTGGAAGAAAGGGTAAACTCTTAAAAAACAAGAGACTCAGTGCTCCCAATCTGAGTTTTACTACGTGCACTGGTGAATGTAATGTGTGAAATGTTTATATTTTATATGGGTGCTAATTTCCAAAATGGCCTTCAGTTTATAATAGCTTTGAACATTCGCCCATCAGACTGTTGTAATGTTTCCATACTCATAATCAACAGATAGACCCATATTAGATTTATTACTTTGAATATGGACTGAATATGGGAAACCCACCATGTAGCACACTAGTAATAAGCAGGTAGGTGTGAATCTGGGAAAAAGAGGTGGGAGTATATTATTTTCAAGGAACTCCAGGAAAAGGTCATGCAGTTTTAATGGAGTATGACTGAGGAGCAGTTCATATTTGTCACAGAATTACTTTTTGAGTAATGATGCTTTTATTGAACTTCCAAAGGAAACTGAATTACTGAGTAGCTTATGTAGCTTTAAAGAACTCAAAGAGTGGTGGTCTGTGGGCTGTTCAAGAAGGAGTTTGGCATGCCAGAGTATATATTCTAAATATTATGGTTTGTAGGTAAGCAGCCAGTCCAGTTAAATCTAGCTCCACTTAAGCCTTCTTAGTGATATAAAAATGTGGTGCAGTCCATATTTCTGGATGCATTTAACCAATAATCAACATTTTGAAGTGAAAATTGTTAAAATAAAAGTTTTAAATGTTATTAAATTTAAATTTTTAATTTTCTTTTTAACTTGTTAAAAGTTAAAATTGGAAGTATTTAATTTACACTTTAGCTATTTACACTACCTATAGATCACTAATACATCTTATCTATCCCTGATTTTGCATCATATGTTTGCCCTGGCACTCATAGAATGTTTGATTTTGTTCTGGTAAATTAATGAGGATTATAGTTAGTCAGTAATACCTGCCATTAAAGTTTAATACCTCATAAAGTTCAGAAAATGCATGTCGATGCAAAAGTTGTTGTTCTATTGACTTTTTAAGTGAATTAGAATAATTCTCACACAAAATAAAGTCACTAGGATAACCAGGTACCTCAAAGTACATAAGATAAAGCCAACGATATATATGAATAGAGGCAGGCTGCAGATGTCTTCCAGAAAGCTTTATTCACAGATCACACACACAAGCGCTTTCACCAACTGGCTTCTTCAGGTGTATACAGAAACTAACAACACACCCATATTTATACTAAGCATCTCTCAATTAACTCTCAATGAACTAATATAGAGCTTAAAGGTATACAAAACTTAAAATAAAATTAAAATATAAAATTTCATAAAAACTCATATTCATGTTTTTATAATGCACGCAAAACCATGAATAGTAATAATGCATAAATATTTCCTTATACACATATAAATATAGATACATTTTCAGTAAATCCTTGTATAACAAATAAATACATATACTACCTACAATTCAACTATTAAATAACTACCTACATAGGGCTCTGTTTTTTAAGAATGGTTTCAAAGGCACATGGTCATTTAGACCATGTCCATAAACTGCTCTTAGCTTAACTATCCATTTTAATTCTAAATTTTCAGTTTGTACAATAGTGTCACCTCCCCTTATGTTTTCAAAATACCTATCAACCACTCTAAAAGTGAACTGATGCTCTATACTAGTTTATTTTATATGTTTAGCTAAAGCATTAAAGGAACTTCCCTTTTTAATATGGTAAATGTGCTCTCTAATTCTATCTTTTAATAATCTATCTGTTTTGCCTATATAAAACTTGTTGCATACTTTACAGGTAGCTAAATAAACTAAATGTGAAGAATCACATCTAGCACTAATATTAAAATTAAAACATCTGCCTGTATCAGGATGCACAAACACACTGTCAGTATTTATGTATTTACAATATTGACACTTAAGACATGGTCTGGTTCCTTTATATTTATTTAGTATATCTATATTTCTGGGACCACATAATTGTCTTTTTAGTGATTTTTTATTTCTAAAAGTAAATTCTGGAAAAGCACCTATCAATTTATTAATTTGCTTATCCGAAGTCAAAATGTTCCAGTGCTTATTGATAATTTCAGTATAACACATTATATCCCTTGAATAACTAAAACATGGTTTGAGTGCTTGTGTTTTTCTAACCTGATCATTAACACTACTTTCTATTGATTTAGAAAAGTAGGGTTTTGCTCTAGCATGTCTCACATTTTTTACTGCATTCATACTAGAGTTGATTCATTTCCTATCATAACCTCTTTCTAATAAATCAGTTTCCACTATGGTTAGCTGTGCTGCAAATGCTTCATCCATAGCATTAAGTCTAGAGGCTCTATAAACTTGATTCTGAGCTACATTTTTAAAAATAAACTGAGGATGCATGCTATCCCTCCTGAGGAGGTTATTAACATAGTATTCCTTCTTAAACATTTTAATGCTCAAATCACCATCTGTAGTCCGCTTAATAGAAACATCTAAAAAACTAACTTCTTTTTCAGCGTAAACTTGAGAAAGCTTGTAGAGCTATTAATATAATCGGTAAACAAATGCAACTTTTCAATAGAGCCATTCCATATCATAAAGAGGTCATCTACAAATCTACGGTAAAATAATACATCATTTACAAATTCATCTTTCATCAGAAATTCCCTCTCCCATTTCAGCATTACAGCATTTGCATAGCTGTTCGCACAAGACATTCCCATGGCAATGCCTTGATTTTGCCAAAAAATCTCATTGTTATATGTGAAAACATTATTTTCCAAAACCAGATTTAATAATTTACATATCAGGTACACCTTATTGCAATCATATTTACCATTGCTGTACATTAAATCGGCTATATTGTTTATTCCATATTCATTAAGTATAACTGTAAATAATGAGACGTCAAATGTGACCAATAATGCCTGTTTATTCATATCAAATTCCTGAAATTTAAATAAATCCTTAACAAATTGTTGTGTCCCTAAGAATATGTTCTGTAGTACTAATAAGAATTCTCATAGTTTTTTCCAAATAGATGCAAATCGCCTCTGTACACCAATTCCTACCAGACACTATTGGTCGCATTGGAGGATTGTTTAAATTCTTATACAATTTAGGTAACCCTTGTATTATTGGGATTGTGGGTTTGACAATAAAAAATATTGAAAAGTTTATCATCGATCATATTTTATTTTTTTTATTTATTTTTATTTATTTATCATTTGTTGACCGGGAAAGTCCGACTAGGTTCCACAGAACCTGTTTTCAGTGGAGGCCTGGGGAGAAATGCTCCAGATTAAATATTGTTACCTACCAAGAACTTTAACTGGTCATGGATATATTTAATCATTTTATTCACTTTTAACAAAGTGATAGGTATATAAAAAGTTCTATCACTTAGGAGAAGGAACATTCTTTTATCATAATCATCCTTATCAAAAATCACTATGGGCCCACCTTTATCTGCAGGACGTATCATGATGGAATCATTAGTTTTTAAATTTTTCAAGGCAATACATTCATCCCTAGATAAATTATGCCATTTATTTTTATTACCCAACACTTCTTGTTCATTAAATTTCTTATAGACCTCATCAATACATATTTTTTCAAATGCAGTAATCAGTGGATTCATAACAGGTATAAAGCAACTAGGTTTGCTAAACACAAAATCATTATTCATGCTGTTATTAGAGAACATCAGTTTCAACATAAGGTTTCTGGTAAACATCTTAATGTCCAAAACTACTTCAGTAATATCAGAGTCCATTGTTGGAATAAATGATAAACCTTTTTCTAAAACCTTAAGTTCATTATACGTTAGAGAATTATGTGATAAATTTAAAACTAACTTTGGTTGCTTAAAAACGCTTTCTTTATGGTGTAAGGACTCACCATATTGTCCATTTGCTTCCTTTTCTGCCTGGTTGTGCTTTTTCCCCTTATTTGAGACTGGCTCTGTTGACCTCTTCCTTTGCTGTTCGACCGACTCCTGGTCGGTAACGGAAATTGTAAGCCTGTTGGTCGAGCCCCTTCCAAAAAAGGGGTAGTAGGAGTAAGTTCATCATCAAAATCATTCTGTATGCTTCCGTTTGCTCCTTTATGTACTTGCACTTTTGTAGTAACCATTCTATTTTTGACGGTTACACTTTCAGAAGCAATCAGAATACAACCTAGCCCTGTAGTCGTAAGGTCACACCCCTCAGATGACGATTGCGGGTTTTTAGCATTCAAGCTTTTTGTAACCTGCAAAACGCCTTCTTTATTGATATTTAAAGTTATTGGATCAATTATTTCAGTGTTCATTACAGTAGTATTGTTCCACTGTGTGGCCGGTTTAGCAGTTCTCGGCCACATGAACACCTGACCATTCAAAAAGTCAGCTCTCTCTCTATGCAATTTCTTCATATATTTGTCTCCCCTCCAGAAAACCACATTGATCCATATCTATCAATTATGGCAACAATTTTGCCATTCTCATAGCTAGTTGAGACATAAATACTTTATAATCATAGTTTAAAATTGAAATTGGACTACATGAAGCTGGACCTGAAGAATCTTTACCTTCTTTGGGTAATATAGCCATGTCAGCTTTCTTCCAAGATGCTAGTACTGTTCTACCTTTTAAATTGTTGTTAAATAAAACCTTTTAGATCTTTATCACTTTCTCCCGTCCACACTTTCACACTTCCACAAGAATAACATCTGTTCCTGTAGACTTTCCTATTGATTGGTTAAACATCACCATTTTTATCTCACCCCGCCCCTTCCTATCTTAACTATTCATTTTGAGCTTCATCTTCCACTAACCTTGGCATAGTTAAGTCTTCCATAAATATTTCCATTTGTGCCTTTTCTTTGTTTCCCCTTCCTCAACTTTAGACAGATTTGCACAGAATTTTCAAAATATTCTAATACACTGTAGGAGCTCTGATTAGTTTTCTTTCATATGCTCCCTAAGTTTGGCTGCAACCCTTTCTACTTTCTGCTAAGTCATTTTTCTAAGAGCTATTATCAAAACGTACTTGCTTATCAGAAACCTGCCTAAACTAATACATACTATTCAAATACTCTCTTAAGGAAACATTTAGCACTCAGCAATTGCTCACCCTCTTGTTCTGTGAGATCTCCCTTCCTCCTTCTGCAATACTTTATCCTTTGACAACCCCTCTAATTTTTATTACTTTTTCTACATATCTCTTTTTCGGTTATTTCTACTACATTTTTAAAACTCATTTTTAGTTTATTTTACTTCCTAGCCATCCCTTCTGAAGTAATGTCTGTCTTCCTATTAACTCTTGAATAATTTCCATTGCCTATTCCTTACATTAATCTTTTTTAATAAATACGTAGGAAAGCGCCATTATCTCATTATTATAGTAATTGGATATGTTTCAAAGGTTTCAATTATATATATATATATATATATATATATATATATATATATATATATATATATATATATATACTCCAGTGAAATACAATTTCTATCCATTCTAGCCAGGTTCTTATACTTCAGGGAATAATACATAAATGCTGAGTTCCTCTTAGTAAATTCACATCATCCATTCCAAAATAATGTTGAATATTTCTTCAGAACATTCCCTATTGAAATCTAATTGTTTCTCAAGATGTTCTCTCAAGCTCCGTAATAGGTAGAATACAAATACATACTAGTGTAATCCCCCTTCCCTAGCAGTAAACCCTAATTATCACAAATCTGCCATTACTGTCTTCATTCTCTTCTTCTAGAAATATTGAAGAACCTCCTTCAATCAGTATTATTATTCATCCTTGCCTTTGTCCCTGATGCTCTGCTGAATATCCATTCTGAAGTCCTTTTTGCCTGATTCACATGCTCATATTTATCCAAATGTATGTGTCTCCTGTAACGTTGCAATTTGCACCCTAATCTTAGTATAATTCAGTACTCTTGCTTTTCTTTCCTTTACCTGCAATGCAATTGACATTCCATGGTAAAATTGATAAGCCAGGCATTCTGATAAGAAGCTATTATTCTGGATATGGCACTTCCTTTGGACAGATATTTCCAACTTACAAGTTACGTCCACAAATTAATGCTTTGCAAGCTAATCTTGTATGCAGTCATTAGTTGTCGTCTTTAAATCATTCTGCATTTCTCACTTTTGCTTCAATAAAAACATTAAAAAATATGAAAAT
The DNA here is from genome assembly GCF_019279795.1 of Protopterus annectens. Lineage (NCBI taxonomy): Eukaryota > Metazoa > Chordata > Ceratodontiformes > Protopteridae > Protopterus > Protopterus annectens. The sequence goes on along the minus strand of NC_056747.1, from coordinate 1,190,317,384 downwards.
AAATTCATTTTGAAAGCTCCAACCCCTTTTATCTCACAGCAAACACATCAAACTCTATATACTTTCCAAAAATGGATTGCTACACCCACAGGCTTTACCTGTGCTATAGTTAGGTTTAATCATGTTGAAAGTACAGTCTAGTGCCTGTGTTCTTCCTTCCACAGATATCTTCTGTCCTTATCCTAATTCTAGTTCTCTTGCAGGTGAGAAAAATAGCTTGCATGCTCTCTGTTAACTTATTTTAGCCTTAAGAAAAAGTGCACTGGCTATCCTTAAATGAGTAAACTAAATAATGCACTGTTTTATTTAATATGTCAGTACTAAGGTTATCAGCGGTGCAACTATCTCCAAAGGCATTTTCTCAGTATTAAACTTTAATTTTCACTGAACTGCTTGTCAGTTCTCCTTTAAATACTAATCAAGATGTTTCTTATACAAATGAGTTTTATGATTAATTGCCCACAACTATAGACTCACTATCTCCAGCTGATGGCTCTTGATAATAGAAAAAAAAATCTGCTACTAGCTTTACTGGTCTAAGAGACAGTTCTTTTTAAATAATCATTTTTCATGTTTTCTGTTGTCTAGTCTGTTTTCATAGTCCTTTTTCTGTTCTTTAAATTAAGAATATCAATCTACACTTACATGTGTATAAAACAAGATAATTTATTTCTAATACACATATAAAATACAATTTTTACTTCTGCTGTCAAGCAGTCCAAGATCACAATATCATGTTGCTTATATCCAGCCTTTATTTTTTACAGTATAAACCTTGGATACATTGTAATCAGGAAGGAGTACTTTCTTTAATTTCACTAACTTAAACAGTAGTCACGGATGAGACCCTCCCTTCTCGTGCATAAAACACCTCTGCACATTATACAGAACTACTTTACAATGTTAATATGCAGTTTACTTCAAGATTTTTATTATACACATTTACTAAAACACTTTTTATTGCTTACATTTGCATATTCAGTGCCTTCATTGTCCTTCACAACAATAATGACAAAGTGGCAATTATGCTGTAGAGTCCCCTCCAACCAATTTAGTACAGTCAAAATACTTCCAGTCATTTTTTGGCCACTTCTTCTTGCAGAAGCACAGTTCTCATGTAGAGACTGCATCTTGCAGAAATGACAATTTACTATTCTTCCATTTATTTCCTACCTTTTCATTATTGCTAGCCTTTCTCCTCCTCATCTCCTCCACCCAGCACCAGTCTCTCATTCAAGTGCAAGGCACTCCTGATTTTTCTAATCAGGTCCCTTTTTCCCTCTATCATTCATTTTCCTTTGAAACAATGGAAAAAGATTTCACTGACAAGTTCTCTTTATGGGCTCTGCTATTCTCAGTCGAATAAAAGCAGAGTCCCCTTCAGCTTGTTGAATCACTCTTTGCTGGGTAAACTTTTTTATTTCCTCCTTAGCCTGCTGTTGTGACTTTCGGCTTTTCCCAGTTAGGGGTCGCCACAGCGGAACTCCGGTCCGCTAATGATTGGCAGTTGATTTTTATGTACCGAGTTGCCAGCCCTGACACACAACCTTCAATGAAGGTATGTCCATTCACGCATGTCTCCACGCAGAAGACGTTCTAACTGAGAGTCGAACCGCACAGTGTCTTACTGTGAGGCGAAAGTCTGTTCTGCATCAAAAAATGCCTTTGAGCCTCATAGACAAAAATATTTTAAAAAGAGCTGAATAGAACAATGTTTTATTTTTATTTATCCTTTGCTGACCAGGTAAGTCCCACTGCCTGAGGTGGTATTTATACAAAATCTCACACCTACCACTCAATATCCCCTGATTGCAAAGGTAAACTCACTTTTCATTTGTCTGGTGTACTGAGAATAATAATTTTCCACAAATAATCTGTTGTCCCCAATTTTTAATATTTACCCTTCTGCCATCTGCTGATATGACTGCATCCTTGCTACTATGTGTCCTAGCTGCTTTCTCATAGCCACATTTGGAGCATACACAGTGTGTGCCCTTTCAGCTAACAAATTCTATTGTGGAATACCAGACCAGGTGCTTTTATGTACTTTCATAAAAATGCAGTTCCAGTTTCACTGGTCTAGCAGAAAATCTTAGGTTTTCAGTGCTCTCTGTCTTTTATCTCTACTATTTTTTGAAACAGTTCTTGAGAAGCCTTATATTCAGCCAGTCTTTCCTTTACTTAAGCCACCAATTTATTCAAATGTATGAACTCATCTGACTAGTTACTTAAAGCTTCTATTTTTTTCAGCCTTGTAATTTGACTATATTTCCTGCAGTGCCTCACTTATTTTAAAAACGTCTGAATGCATTTAACATTTTCCTTTAAATTAATGGAAGATATCTCCTGTACTAAAGTTGAAACCTGAACTGCTTTTTACTGAACAACTACAAGACTCTTTCCCACCCAAGTTTTTATTTTCTTTTTCTACTTGATTTTCTCTTACTTTCTCCAGATTTCTTCTTTGCTGATATCCAGGCAGCATACTGATTAGCCAGTAACTGAAAAGTATCCAAACTGATAATTTTTATTTGCTATTTTCCAAAGTTCCTGTTTTCACACACTGAGAGAGCTATAATTAACCTGCTGATCAATGTGCAACCATCTTCTCCTCTCCTCAGTGCTAGGAGTTCTTTGTGGAGGGATGGGCAGTAGAACAATTCAACCTGCATTGACAAGGTATGTGACACAAAAAGTAATGCAAAGGTATAAATAATGGTTAAAATAATTAGCAGCAATACAAGCATTAGACAGTGAAGCAGGTGTTTATCAAATATGCAATGATAACATCAATGCCATATACATATCCCAGCATCTGGACAGTCTTGCTTGACACCTCTTATGTATCAGAATATTTTCCTGTATTTCACCAGGTGCTGAAAAATAGAAAACAAAAACTAATGTCCATGAACCAGAAAAATGATATATAGCTGAACAAGAATGCCTACCTATGTACAAGTAATCACCTCTCACTGCATTTTACTGTAGAACTCTGACTTCCTCTGTTTAACCTCCTCCTTCCATTGGCTAAAATTGTCACTGAGGTACCTCTTTAGGTCATGGTAATAATGCTGGCACTGCTCACCAGATCAGGTGGTGTGTGGCAGCACCAGACTTCCACCATGTATTGGGAGCCCTCATAGGAATCTTCCAGCAGATGCTGACACTGGTCCTAATGCAAGAGGAAGAGAAAGATTTTCATCCTTTTCATGAACCACACAGGACCTCTCCCAGACTTAGTAACTTCAGAAATCATGGCCACCTAATTGTTTGCAATGTAGAAGACAATGGTACCATTGACACACTTGGGGTGTCATATGATATGCAGCAATGTGCAACAGGCAGCATGATGAACCCCAGTGTCCCCATATAGACATGTATGACTAACCATGGTCTGCTGTGTAGCTAGGGGAAATAACATTTGTGAGGATGTCAACCATATAATTGGTGTGTTTTCTGGGCACATGGGTGGTTCTTTATATGTGCCAGGGCAGTTTCTGTTCTCATAGTCAGTGTCACCTGCCTCCACTGTGGGACACACCCCACAAGCATGGTAGGTCAAGTTCAGCTATTGCTACCTCCTCCACACCACTAACTTTTAGCATGCCTGATGTTTCATGACATGTCTGCCTATGTAGACATGGACTACATGGCAATCAGGCACATGGCACAACAGATGGTCACAGTCTAATGGTTCACTGCATCCTTGTCAGCAGGCAATAGTGTCAGTGCCATTCTAGGGAGGGGACACACCCATGTCTGTAGACATTTATGGTCTGCATCATTCCCAACTGAGGTCTTACAATACCTGCCACATGCATATATGGATATGCATATAGTTCAACCACATCTGCAAGAGCTGTGTCCCTTGGAACCCATTCTGACCATTCTGTTGAACATGCTGTCAGAAACACTTCCCCATGTCACTGCAAAGTACATCCATCTCACTACAATCTCCTGGCTACATCAAACAATCTTCCACATCATTTGCCCCCCACCACTATACCCTTTGCTAATCCCTGATACTGTGCCCCTCCTCACCTTGCATACGATGACTACTGTTGCCTGCCCTTACTGCTGTGTTATGTGAGTAGGTTAAGTCTGATGCACAGTATAGTCAGTCATTCAGCTGTACTGCACAGCCCACATACATCAGTCTTAACTTTATTGTGTTTAATCTGACCCATAGTTAAGAAGTAAGCACTACCTCTTTGCCAGTGTTGCAGGGAATTTTGCCTGCCTCTGTCTTGCATGGTCTTTCCCTGCAGCTTGTTCACCTGATAGCTCCTCAGCTTGCACCTTGTCTGCCTGTAGCTGTGGTCTGTCTGGCCCTCCTATGGAAAACCCTACGTTAGCTGTCTAACTGCCACCATATTGTGCACAATTGCATAGACAGCAAATATCTTGCATCCGGTCTCAGGAGCATACTGTGGCATGCCACCAAAGGAACCTAGGGAGCAGAAATGAGTCTTTATTAATCCAAACACACTCTAAATGATGTTGTGGATCTGTGATTGTACAGTGTTATGTCAGCCATGCTTGGTGAGTTGCGAGTCTGTCATGACCCAAGGCTCCAGGGCATATCTGGCATTGCTAGTAAGATTTCCCTGTGGGAAGTCAAATCACACAAATCATTGGTAGAGGTCAGACATTTGCCAGATGTGAGAACTGTCAGAACTACCTGGATGGTGTATAGAGACATTTCACATAATACTGTATACATTGCACACCATGTGGCAGGTGATGGACTGTAAATCCTTCCAGCTGGTGTACCCTTGTATATGTGGACCAGGTAGAACCCTAATAGCAATGTGACTACATCTTGTTGCCTCTATAACCTCAGGGATGTAGATTATTTCATAGAATGCCTGCATAGTTGTGTTTCATTCCTCTGTGCCCCCTTGGAAACTACATATGTTCCTCCATGTTGCAGCATAACATCAAGGAACTAGTATAGTATTTGTCAGGCAGATGCTTGTGATACCCATCTTGTAGGTTTGGTGTAATATTTACGTTATTTACCATATAGATGCAAGGTACAGGATTTGATACTGGTCATGGGTTATTGGTTAGGCTTATAGTAGCTCTTCAGAGCAGTTAGCCTAGTATTCTCTTAAGCATACCAAGTTCGCTGATGATTGCAAACTGGGCACAATCATTGAGTCCCCAAATGATGTTATATTGTGATGGTTCCATCTCTGGGCCAGAAGTCAAGGACCCTCAATCATTAACACTGACACTGATGAGGGATGGCCACTAGGAGCAAAAATGGATACAGACAGTATTTTCAGATGCATCTCTCTGCACCAAGCACAATTTCCCTTAACAGCACACAGGGAGCACATTATAGACCTGGGGCTGAACTATCTGTCTCTCTCCAGGTCCCAAAGAAAACTCCACACTTACTACTTTGGAACCCTGTGTCCCTGTTCCATGTAGCTGACACACACACACACACACACACACACACACACACACACACACACACACACACACACACACATACACACTTGAATATTTGATTTTTGTATACACACACACACACACACACACACACACACACACACACACACACACACACACACACACACACACACACACACACACACACACACGCACGCATGCACGCACGCACACACGCACACGCGCACACACACACACACACACACACACACACACACACACACACACACACACACACACACACACACACACACCTTGAACAGGCTGGCACAGATTTACCAGCTGTGCCCCTCTACCCAGACTATAAAGTAATTAAGCTGACACCAGTCAACTACTATAAGGCTCTTATAAGGGTACCTAATTGTATTGAGTAGAATTAATACTAATACAAATGAAAGAGTTTACCAATTCATTAATGCATCAAGGCTTTCAGGAGTGACCACATTGTCAATAAAATAAGCATAAGTACTCTTAAGATGTTAAAAGTATTCTCTAAAAGACCAGCCACAATGAAAAAAATATATATATTTAATAATAAAAATAAAATAGAAAACATGAGAATACTGAAAATCTATTTACAATAATCACCAGAGTTTCAATCATAGGAGATATAAAAATAAAACAGTTGGACAGATTCACACAGATGCAGAAAAACAGTACTTAATTAATCTCACTATATTTTCCTGACTGACTAAAGAATTAGTTAAGTTACTTACTACAGCAAGGCAAGATGAGGCATGAGATGCTTACTACAGCAAGGCAAGATGAGGTGCGAAGTTCTCTGAGATATCTATGAGAGATCTTTCCTGTCAAGTTCTGAAAAACAAAGTGCTGCTGCGAGAGTTCCATCATATCTTTCACTGATATCTAAAGAATCATTTCAGTGCTTGTTATAGAATGATTTCACATCTGGTCACCTGACTCTGCTACAATACACACTTAGCTTTGTTAAGATCTGTTGCAGCATCTAAAAGCTATAAAACAATTTCATAAACTTAATTAGTTCACCACTAAGGACAATACAGCAAAATTCCTACTTCTGGTTTTCCCAGATATTTTTGTCTCTGGCTGCAATCAGACCTGAAAGATAAAATATTTATGGCCTAAACCAACCCATTTAATTTTCAACCCGTTTTTCAAAATTAGCTGGACTTTGATTAACCTCTTCCCTTCCAGAATTCTCTGTTAAAACATATACATTTAAGCATTTGTAATAATACTGTCTGACATACATGTATATATATGATATTGATGCATTTTTAACACAAGCAACTTTACAAATACATTTTTAATACAAGCATCTGTACAAATCAGTGTGATAGTCAAAATACATAAAATTCTTTACAAAATTCCAGCTAGCTATGCTGGCATATGTTATACATGCACTGCCCTACTCTCCCTGGCACAGATGGCACTACCTCATATCATCACACATATTGCAAAAGGGACTAACACAGACAAATTATTGATGCCAAAGCCATGGACTAAAAATAAATGCAAAAAAGTGCACTATTATCCCCTTTGGCAAATAAGATGTCCCAACAAATTACAATATTGACAGCACCTCCCTAAACTCAAATACAGTGTTGCAAGATTTGAGAATGCAGATTTATAGCAATCTAAACATTGATCACCATGTGTCCACTGTGATAAAGAAAGCCTTCCATGTTGCTTATCTCATAAGTAAGGTCATCGCATCCAAGACTAAGGATGTTATAATTCCTCTGTACTTGACCCTCATCAGAACACTAATAGAGTACAATGCTCCCTTTTGCATGTACCTCACCAGACACCTGCACCAGCTGAAGAGACCACAGAGGTTTCTCACCAAGAAAATTCAGGGCCTCCAAAACATGACCTACTTGGAAAGACTGAAAGCCCTGCCACTGTGCTCTGTATTCTACAGGTTGCTGAGATGTGACTTGTGCCTGGCCTACAGAGCAGTCTCTGATCCTGCCCTAATGGAAATGCTGCACATCTGCAAATCAAACGGGACAAGAATCACTTGCTCCAGGGATCTCAACCTAGCCTGTGACATTAACAGAACATGCTAGAAAGACAGATATAGCTTCCAGAGATTGACGCTCCTCTGGAATAAACTCCTAATTCATGTGAAGCAGAGCTACTCAATGACCCTATTCAAGCGCAACCTGGACAATTGGATAGGAGATAATAAATTCACCCTGGGGGTGGCATCTATGTCCCTCATGGATAGGGGTAGTCAGTGCTGATCATAGACTCACTCTGTGAATAATGACCATCTAACCAAGGTCAATTAGGGAACATGGGTATTACATGTCTAAGCTAGTAAAGTCCCTAGGCCCATTAGCCTAGTAACCTCCTATGAACCTATGAACCTATGTCCTGTGAAAGATGATCCTTGTAATATGGATTGTGAAAGCTAATCATACCTTAGTATTCACTCTGGTATCAGTACTTCACAAATCCCATGGGATTCCATGCGAGGATGGTTATTTTCTTTCAGCTGCCATAAGGTCTTTATTTCCACACAACAGTGTTGTTGACTATGTCTTGTCAGAAAGGTGACAATATGTTAGGTGCAATCATAGCTTCTGTGATGCTAAGGACAATGATATGCAATTCTGTGAACACTGGCTAGAACAGCAGCCTCTACCATCTGTTGTTTGGCTAGTATGGCTGCTACTATCATTCTGTCATGGTCTGTGTCTCTGTGCTCAATAAATCACAGTGTACAAACTTGCTAGCAACCATGGGTGATCATACAATTTTTATATATTTCTGACTACTTATACTATGTTCTTTACCCCATTTGCATTCACGACTGAGCTTGTTATCATAATGTTGCTCATTTACATATCCTTATAAATTCATTAGCATAAAAAGCTGACCTCACAATTTAACCTGGTTGCATGATGGCTCTACCTCTGTCTATGAACTGGCTCCACCCTGTATGTAGCTGCTGACTTCATAATTTTGCCTAATGCATTGTGCTGTTCATTTCTAAATATTATCTATAGTTTCATTGTTAAACTCTTTGTGTATAAAAATAACTTCCTGAATTTGTGTCTCTAATTGTTCTAAGCCTTGCATAAAAAATGTGAAAGTTCTTTACAAATGTTTCTTTTACTGTGGTTGTTATGAGCAAAATTTTGTAACATAGCCTACTAAAGTAAACAAGTGTGCTATCCAGACATGCACTGGTACTCTACTGTGACATATGGTAAGGTGGACACTTTGATTTCCTGCTATATTTTATAGTCAGTACATCAGCCACTTTTGAAGTGTTTGTAACCTTTTAAAAAGCCTTCAAGAAAAATAAAGTTAATTTGGTTCCTTTCATACTCTTGAAGCCACAATAGAAAAGTCAACTTGTAGATGGAGCAGCATTTAAACATGGGCTTTTTGGACAATAAAATATGATTTGTCTTCTTTCATTCTATACTTGAGTGTGTCACTGGGGGCTATTCAGAGAAGTTAGCTCTGATACTGCATTTGCAGTCAAGGCTGAAATACTTCAGTGCTTCATGTGTAGTATAAGCTTTATATAGCTGCTTACTAAAAATGTAGCAAGTGCTTTACTACACTGTTGAAAGAAGAAAGAACATTGCTGCACAACTTAAAGCTGAGTTGGGTATCAGATTGGAGAACAGCACAGGGTGCAAGGATAGCTAGATATAGATCTGGCACCAAGTTATCCAAAACATGTCAGTAATATTGGACAAGTCAAAAGAAATGTTCTCAGAGTCACCAAAAGACTATTGTAATGTACTGCCAACGGTAGCAGAATGATGTGTAACTTCATATATGTGATGACTAAAACATTTTTACTTTCGAAAGTTAAGGCATAACTCTGTCTTGGCAAATTGCGGTGTAGCTCTTTCCAAGCTAGTTGTGTGCCACACTACATCCCCTCCCTATCTGCTCATGGACTTAATTACTAATAAGTGGCATGGGTGCTATCCAATGAACTTATACAACATCTCAATTAAGTCATCAAATGCCCCCCCCCCAAAAAAGCATTTAGAAATCAAGCATTTTGGCAGAGGGACTCTCACAGTACCCCACATAGGGGGAAGCTTTGCACTCCTATATCATTCTTACTTAATCATAAAGCATACTACTGATGATTTTTGGAACTGGCTGGACTGGTTTCCTGTTAAAGATACACACAAGTCTTTATAGCAATACTGTTTACCAAAGGACAACAAGACTCTCACCCAAAATGATTCAATAAGATAATACGGAGATTGTCCATAATATGGTTTAAACTACAATTCCGTTACACATTCAGGATTAATATCTTATTATATAGCGTGAATTTCTGTAATTAATGTGTTAATTTTAATTTTCATTAAATGAAAAGGTCATTGGTCTCATAAAAGCAGGCCAACATTTTAACACAGGAATTTTAAAACACTTCTTAATCATTTTTGTTATGTTTTTTGTATATGTTCATTTTTAATTATTTTCTCAGAATGATGGATTTGATGAAGGTGTCTGAAAATGCTTTTAAATTGTACATTGACATTTGGTAACACTTGATAGTGGTCTAAAATTTAAAAATTAAATTAAAAAATGTTGTTACATTTCTTTCTTTTGGTCACTTATTTTGGGAGTATGAATGCAGCGAATAGATCTGTTCATATTTGATTGGCTGAAAGAGCAACACATTTTTTTTCATACTAATTAGGTGAAAGCTGGATACCCAATCCAGTGGGAGACATGCTCAGGCCAATTATAGCTTCCATGCTAATTAGGTGAAAGCCAGACACACAATTCAATATAAAACTGATTCAAGGCAATCATAACTCTCCTCCAGTTTCAATCCCCACCCCTAGCAATCCTAATTGTATATATGTTAACATAGTACTGGATTGTTAAAGAAGAACTCCACCAAAATGTCAAATTTTTATTTTCAAAATCTGTTTTTTTCCTTCCCTGTAATTCAACACTACACACCATGTCTCTCAAGTGTACCTCATTATGAGGAACATTCCTCATTTTGAGTCTTAAAAACTCCATGTTTCTTATTGTTCCACATTGAAAAGATCTGTGACATATGCAGTAAGAATTTTTTAACTGATATCCATATTAAGTAAAACTGAATCATACTAATTAATCAAAAGAACATTCTATAAGTAACCCATTTTAACCATCCTGTGAGCTTCCTAGTTGAAGTTGGTAGTAAGCCATTAGTAAGTGTTCCACATTTTGCTATTTTTTCCATATTATGAGGGATAGTGTTCCACATTCTGGAAATGGAAGGTTGAGAGCTCTGCTACACATCACATACAGAAAAAGCATCATTTAATAATTATTCCATTGTTTTATGTCTGAACTTACTTCTGTTTGCCTTTATTTCCTGTATTTGTCTTGTCATCTGTTTCACCTGTAATTAGGCTAGATTACTTACTCCAGCTACACAGCCATTCAGAAAAAAATAGCTCTTAAACAATAGCATTTAAATGTGCCTTATCAGTCACAGACTGCCAGCACCACATTTCAGATAAAGGTTAGCCTGGAGTTTGAACAAAAGTAAGGCTTTCAAGCTTAGCTTTCAGATGCAAAAAAAAAAAAAAAATCCTTTAATAAATGAGTTGTCTTTCCCTTTAATCAAACTTTCAGTTCCACAAAGAAAGACAACATTTTCATCTTACTCTTTTTATTTTCTATCCGTATTTGATTTAGCATTTTTTTCTGCACTATTTTGTGTAGAAGTGCTTATTTCTTCTGGTGTTTTGTTACGACACTTTTGTATTGCATGCAGTGTTTTGTTGAGACAAGTCAGTGAGTTGGGGAAGGAATATCAACATCAAAGACTAATTCTAGCTACAATATTAAAATCTGAGAATGCAACACAAACCATCTCAGTCCAAGCAGGGATGGTCTTTGGTGAACTGGTACCCTAGGCAAAAGGGCTCCTCAGCACTCCCCCCTTACCATCCGGTGTCCATGTCCTAGTCTACCTACTCCATCCAGATTGCTTTTTCTTCCTTTTCTCAGTCTCTTTTGCTCATAGGTTCATAGGTTCATAGGTAGGTACTAGACTATCTGCTCGAGGGCATTTATAAGCCTAGCCAGAGTGTGTCGGCTTTTGCCGCCCCATTGATTAATTAACTGAGCCTCTGTCGAGCAGAGCCATTGAAGTGATCCCAGGGGTGTATTTTCTGTTACCCATCCACTCATCAAAGTACTCTTGAAGAGTGTTAGTGAGGGGCTCTGCCTAATGTAGTTAGGAATTTTGTTCCAAAGTATGGGGCGTCTCTGTGACAGGAATCTATCCCTCCAGCATGTTCTATTTATTGTTGTGGTGGGGTTTAGCTCACTAGAGTGCATGGCTCGCAGTGACTTGGATTTCTTTAGGTGGAGCATGTCCATCAATTCTGAGTTGGACATGGCTTTGTAAGTCAGGCAGAGATCACCTCTGAGTAAGCAATATGCCACTGAGTACAGCCAGAGTTTTTTCAGTCAGGCTGCATAGGACATATGTTTGAGGCCAGTAATCCTCTTGGTGAGGTGCTTTTGTGGTCTTTCCAGCTGTTGGAAATGTCTTGTGAGGTACATCCCAAATGGGGCATTGTGCTCTATGATGGGTCTGATGAGTGACGAGTAGAGGGGCACTATAACCTCTTTATTTCTAGATGCGAACCCCTTAGTAATTAGATGGACCACATAGAAGGATTTCCTAACTACTTTGGCAATATGATTGTCAAAGGAGAGATTACTATCTACCTGGGTCCCCAGATTTCTTATCACCTCTTCTGTATTAAGGGGGCTGCCGCCTATGTGGTAATTTGTGGGTGTTTTGTTTTTCCCAAACAGGATGACTATGCATTTTTTGGCATTTAGCTTGAGGCCATGACTTTGACACCAGGTGTCTGTGTCAGTAAGGCCTTTTTGAAGGATGTCTGTGTCAGCTGGAGAGTCAATTATGGCTCCCAGTTTGCAATCATCAGCGAACTTGGTTAGCCATAGCCCTCCTGTGTTTGCCTGTATTTCTGAGAAATATATGCCGAACAGGAGGGGTCCCAGAACCGAGCCTTGCGGGACACCACTTGTGACTGGTTTAGAGTCGGACCTGGAGCCCGCTATTCTTACCTTGTGAGTTCTGTCTGTAAGACAGTTGGCAACCCATCTTGTAACGTAGGGGTTTATGTTTAGGCTGGTGAGTTTTTCTGTAATACCCGAGTAAGGAATGGTGTCGAATGCCTTGGCGAGATCAAGGTAGGCTGTGTGAACCACCTTTCCCTCGTCTATGGCCTTGGTGCCTGTCTCGAAGAAGTCAACCAGGTTTAGTAGGCATGATCTGCCCTTAACAAAGCCAAACTGGGTCGGGTCAAGTGTTTGGAGGTTCCCAATGTCTTTGTTAATGAGTTCCATGATGATGTGCTCCATAGCCTTGCAGACCAGGCTAGTCAGGCTTATGGGGCGATAGTTACCAGGGTGAGTTGTTTCCCCTCTTTTGTGGAGCGGAATAACCATTGCTGTGCGTCATTCTATGGGCATGCAGCCTGTGGAGAGGCTGAGGTTGAACAGCGTGTTTAGGTGGGGAGTTAGTTTGTTCTGTAGTTCGTGCAAGACGCAGCCTGGGACACCATCTGGCCCCATTGATGCTGTGTTTATGGCTTTTGAAAGGGCTGTTTTCACCTGTGCTTCTGTGATTTCCGGGACACTACACTTTTCCGGTATTGTTGTGGGCCCTTTAGAAGGTGAGATGGAGGTGAAGTTTGCACTGAATCTATCTGCCAGGATGTTGGCAATATCAGTAGGTTCAGTATATTTTGTGCTATTTTGCACTAGCTCAGAGCATATGTGCGAGTTGCCATTTAGATTCATGACATAGCTAAAGAAGGCTTTGTGGTTATCTTTTGAATCCTTGGCTATTTTTTTGTCGACGGTAGCCTTGGATGATTTTATGAGGGATCTTAGTTTCTTACTGATACTGATCAGGGATGTCTTTCCTTCTTGGGATTTGCTTTTTTTCTGAACTAGTTTCCTCCTTTTGTTGTATAACCTGTTTATGGCAGGGGTCCACCAGACTGGTTTCCTTCTCTTAGGGGAGTGAGTCTTGGTTTTGCTAGGGATGGCACGATCCATGCATCCTTGTAGGTGCTCATAGAGTGCAATTGTAAAGGATTCTACATCTTTGGCAGTGTTATCCTTTAGCGTGGGAGCTGTGAAGCTTACCACCTCTGCCTTAAGTAAGGTGAAGTTTGCTTTAGAAAAGTTTTTCACTGTGGTTTCCTTGGTTGGGAGTGGTGGTGGGGTGTGGACATCCAGGGTGATTAGTTTATGGTCTGATCTAACCAGTGACAGGATGACCTCTGGTACGGAACACCTGTCGCCCATGTTGGTGATGACCAGGTCCAATATGTTGTGGCCTCTGGTAGGGGAGTTTACCAGCTGATCCAGGGCATTTGAGTTGATAAATTTCAGGAAGTGCTGAGCCTGGGAGTTTGTACTTAAGTAGCTTTCCCAGTTAATGGTAGGGTAATTTAAATTGCCCAATATCAGGGTGTTCGGTAGGACCTTCATGTTTTCCAGTGTCTCCGGAAAGGTGGAGTGGTGGTCCTGGGTCATGGAGGGTGATCTGTAGCAGGCCACAATTTGCATTGCAGATTTGCCCGATGTTAGTTGCACATGGATGATCTCAGAAGTATCATGCTGCGCCACTAACCTGGAGGTGTGGGTATCCGTGATGAATATGGATACACCCCCTCCTTTTGTGTTTCGGTCTGTGTTCTGTGGCCGAAATGTGTGGTATGAGTTGTAGCCCAGTAGTGCTGGAGTGCTCTCTGCAGCCTTGAACCAGGTTTCAGTTACTGCACAGATGTCGACGTTCTCCATAATTAGGAGTGCTTCGAGCACATGCATTTTGAGATTTAAACTCCTGGCGTTGAGTAGCATAACCCTCATTTTTTTACTTGTTCTGTTTACGGAGGTGGGTTTGAATTTTGAGCCTTGCCTAAAAAAGGCACTTTGGGGGCAGCAAGAGCCTTGGCCAGTATTTGAAAGCCAAGGGGTGACAGGTGCAAGCCGTCTCTTGCGAATCAACGCGGCTTGTCGAGCATGTCATCCCAGGCTGACAGACACTGGATCCCCTTTGAATGACACCAGAAGCTTAGCCAATTGTTGAAATTGATCACTTTTTTTTATACTGAGATATCATTCTTGGTGAGGGCAGGATGCTACTCAGGGTCAGGGTCATACTTGCCTGGGCTACATGATCCGAGACCTCATCCATGTCTCTTTTCATGTAGTCCAGGCAGGTACGTCTCAGGTCATTCACACCAACATGAACAATGACAGAGTCATATTTGTACTTGTTCTTGAGTGACCTGAGTGTTTGTGTTATGTGGTGGATTTTGGCTCCTGACAGGCAGCTAACAGTAACCTTCTCCTTGTCCAGCCTAGTGAGTGGGGCGTCAGTGTGCCTGACTATTGAGTCACCTATTACTAGTGTGTTAGATATGTTATTTCGCCTTAAGGGCTGTGATTGTGCGGCACATTGATTTTGTGTTTTATGCATTGTCTGGTTTGTGACGGGAAGTGCAGGTTTTTGTGGGTGTCTGCTTTGGAGTTCTCTGATGATTTTGCAGGTTTTTATTTAGAGCCTCCGAGTATGATTTTGTGTATTTATGTGTATTTTTTGCCAGTGCTGGCTTAGTAGGTCTGTGTGAGGCTGGAGGTGTGGTGCAAGTGTTAACCTTCTCCTCATGACTGTCTGTTCCAGTCTTGGATGGAGAGATCTTAGCCTCCAGTTTGGTTGTATAATTGCATCTCTTGCATATGTTAGTGTTTTGTGGTAGGAGGAGAGGGCTGTCTGTGTACATGAGGCAGTTGTAACATTGCCTCAGGATACCCAGATTCACCAGCTGGACTGGAGAGTACACCTGAATTTGCCCTTTGGTCATGCCTGAATAGTAAGGTGAGCTGCTTAGTCACTTGGTTGGTGAGGGGTGGATAAAGAGCCTTGCCCTGCTGGGCAGTCAAGTGTCAGGGTATATTAGTACTTGCTATTAGGTCTGAGCAAGTGCTGGACTGTAGGATGCTTTTTGAGTGCTTAGACTGAGAATTAGACTAGTTTCAAGTGAAAAACTGAAGAGGAGACTTAGTGGAGCCGGGAATAATTTAACCCTAGCTAACCAGTGCTGCCCAGCGCACAAAACCGTGCAAACGTGGTTTTTAAACTACTAACTTCTGGGCTGGAACCACTCCTCCAGGGACAGATGGCTGCTCAAAGTTCCCCTCTCTCACAGGTGAACAGAGAAACTTCCCTCTATCCAAGTAAGGTATGGGCAACTCAGAAACCTGTAACATAGCCCTGAATTCAGCATTAGCCTGAAAACTGGACTATATTAGCTTAGAAAGGCGGGAAACAAGAAATTTTTTTTTTAAAGATAAGGCAAAAACAGTAAAAAGTACACTTAAAACAGCTTTAAACGACTACAAGCGATCAGGAAAGGCTATCGCACTTTAGTGTGTAGCCTACAACAGTTAAACAATTTATTTAAACAAAAAACAACTTTTTAAAAGTGCAGGCAGACAAATAAGTGCAATATATGAAAAAAACAAGCTTTTAAATCACAATAAGTGCTGGAAAATTAGTGTTTAGGCAGAAAACAGTTAAGTACAGCAAGAAAATATAGAAAACTTATACTCAATCACTTCAGTTTTTTTTTCCTGTATTTATTCAAAATAGTTTAAAGAAACCATTTCTTTACTACATACAAACAAACAAACAAATAAATAAATAAATAAATACTGGAAAAGCACCCCTGCTAAGTGGCACCCTAGGCAGCTGCCTATTTGGCCTATGCCTAAGTCCAGCTATGAGTCCATGTAACACCTATTAATAACATGGGTTAGATTTCTCACACTTCAACACTGAACTGAGCAATTAACTCAGCTACATTTTCAAGCCTGTCATTCCAGAATTTGCTTAAATTGCTGTAGCAGAAATGGCCACCAATGAAAATCAAAGCAAGTAAAGTAATTAAAAATGCAGATTAATGCTGACCGTCAAAAACAGACAGTCACAGTACTGTTGTAAGCTGTTGAGAGAGAAAACCACAGAAAACTATCCCCGCATGTCTGTCCCTATAAAATGACCTCAGGAAGATGAAGGCTTTGACTGTAAAACAATATCGTGTTACCAATGGCAGCCCCCTTTCAGAGCATTTTGGGCATAACAAATTAGAAAATAAGAATAACCACTTACTTTGCTACAGAGACAGTACTAGTGCAGAAACGTTCAAGATATGCTGGAAACCATATTTTCCAGTTTTTGTGCGCTGTTCTCCTTTAATGTACGAAAAAGTGCTCATCCACCATCATTAATAAAGGATCAGGATTTCAACTTATACATGGTCTAATCAAGAGAAGCCAAGCAGACATCAACATAGGTTATTATTTTACTTTCCTAGAGGCTACAGATAAGCAGGAAGTATTGTGCTTTTTTCTTTGCAAGGTCTGTAGCCTCCTAATAGTTCTTGTCGGGACTATCTATGTGGTATTCTTACTTAATTATAGCAACATTAAGGATGTATCAAGTTTGAGAAAAGGGATACATTTTGATAAGCTGTGATTCTGACAAGTTGAAACTATGACACGTTATGTTCCGTTTTAGCAGTCAGTGAGGGACACTGTGTTTTCTGTGTGTTGTGGCAGAGGTGTGTATCACCAGTAATACTTTCCAAATGAAACATTAGCACCAAGCTTACTGTGTTTTTGAACTTAGAGTATGTATCACGGTCAGTGCTGTTCCAGGCACTTTCCACATGAGACATAGGCACCATGCTTACCTTGTCCTGTTAGGAAGGGTGTATGTCATGTGCAGTGGCATTCCATTACATGCGGCCACCTTGATATGAGGACCGTACACCCCATGAATTTTTGATAAATGTGAATTTGGCAGTGCTGCAATTGTGCTGCTCTTCCTCTGGTGGGGCGCACATGTGCATGCAGTATGCCTGGATCTGCCAGTGTCTGCCCTGCTTACAGTGTTACCTGCCCATGTCATATGGCATCAGAGTACATGCACATGGAATAATTTTGGCTTTATAAATATCTTTCAGGAATATGTTTTGTCCATGTGGTGGTCTTCTGTGTCACTCACTGTTTACATAGTCCTTGTTCCACAGATCTGGCCCACAGGTCTGCACAACACACACATCAGTAGAAAAGCATGCATTTCATCCCTCTTTGTGCTAGTTTCCTTCATGATCTGGAAGAATGTCTGCACTGGACCTTGCTGTTGTGATTTCTACTAAACATGGACTTATATAGGTGCATATATCACCATGCAAACCCAAGTCATGTCTCTGTGGAACAGTTGATGTTTTGGACAAAAACTAGTTGTTGTCTTGTAGGATTGTTCTACAATGTGGCACAGTGGTCTAGCTAAACACATATGCAGCATGCCTCCATAAGAATAGTGGTAGCAGGTCACTTATCTGTGCATAACTTACATTTTTGGTAGCATCACTTGCACTGTTTGTGAAACTGATATCAGATAGCATGAAAAAGCCTCCTTGAAACTAAAATTACATACTTCAAGGGGGACAATGCACGCTGTACATGTGTATGCCCATGTATTTGTGTATGCCATGTGTGATGACTTCTAAACCTGTGTCAGCTTACCATATATGTGTATTCCCATGTGGGTGATATGTCAACTGTTGGTAAAATCCATGGTTATTTACTTTGGCACCATGTTGTCACCATGCTATTGGTGAATTCTTGGCATGTGTATTCATACATGTACACATCGAGTTGTGATATGTTGTTCATAAATGTTGGTATGCTGACACACCTGTCATGGTGACCTGATCTTACATGCTCAGTTTACCATAGTTTCTACATTTTGCTCTTGCTGTGCATTGCCTGCACTGCTGTAGCTATGTGATGAGGATGTCCATCATGTATTTGCTCGTTACAGCAGGTACTATGGGAGGAGGTTTTGACAGCTGCCAGAAAGGGATGGAGGACATCATGGAGCAGGTGGACAGATCCCACCAAAAGGCGGTTGAATAGCTCTGCAAGCAATTTCAAAAGAATGGGAACTTGGTATGAGACTCATTTCAGCATCTACAGAATATAGGGCACTATCGTCCAATAGCAATCCTATCATCTCTATCCAAAATATTAGAAAGAGTTGTTCATACCCAACCAATGCAGTACCTCCAAAATAACAACCTACTATCTATATCCCAGCATGGCTTTAGACCTTCCCACAGCACCACAAAAGCACTACTATCATTCACCAACAAAGTGAACCACCATAGAAACATGGGTCTATTCATATCTTCCATATTCTTAGACCTATCAAAAGCCTTTGACATGGTTAACCATAGAATGCTTCTTGATAATCTCTCTACCCTAAATATTAGCACCTCCTCTATATCATGGTTCAGCAGCTGTCTATCAGGCCATCAACAAGCAGTTTTATGGCATGACCAGCTGTCTCCCCTACTACCAGTTACCATAGGTGTCCCACAAGGGTCTATCCTTGGCCCCTTGATGTTCTATTTACTAACCAGATCTCCACATCCTCACCCACTGCCTCAGTAGTACAATGCACAGATGACACCACCCTTATATGTGCAGCCCCCACCCTGAAAAAACTACAAACCTTAACCCAAAACAACTTTACCCTAGCTGAAACTTGGTTCACCGATATCAAACTCATTTTCAATCCCAAAAAAAACAAAATGATTCTTTTCGGCACAGGTAGACCCCCACCTCTAAATAATAACTTCAACATCAACTCAAAAGATAACATTCAAATCTGTCCAACCACACACACCAAATTGCTAGGTGTAGAAATCAACAATAACCTAAAATTTGACATCCACATAGCACAAACCATCAAGAAAGTTAACAAAATGCTTGGACTTCTCTACAGGAACAAGCAGTTTATCACTAAACATACCAAAGCGACCATTGCAAGGACTCAGCTTTTATCCATACTTCTCTATGGCTCCCCCATCTTGACTAATATTCACCAAACTGAACTAAATAAAATGGAATCCTGCTATAACAAGATTGCTAGATTTTGTTTCCGAAGCCCCATATAGGTCCCACCACTGCCTATCTCTTAAACAGCTCAATTGGCTTGAGTTGCCTGAAATGCTTCTACTCAATCAACTCTCTACAACACACAAGCTCTATTACCATCCTGACAAAACCCCTGCTCTTTAGCAACTGATCCTACACCATATTCCCTTTAGAACTTTAAGATCTAGCAACCAGAACCTCATAAAGGTCATTAAACATAAAAATGACGCTGGTAAATCCCTCTGTGCCAGCATCATCAACAGAACCTGGAACTCACTGCCAAACCAAATTACTTCTACTATCTCCATTAGTCAATTCAAAAATCTACTGAAAGCCTACTACTTAAATAATTGGTTATGCTCATGCCACCACCCTGTATAAACCAAGACATTCGAATGCTTGAGGGTCTCCACTAAATATATTCAACTTATTCTCCAAAATTTTGCAACCCATTGCTATTACCTTGTAAGAATTTTTAACTCACTTTTACAAATCCAGCATAATGGACCTGTTAAGTGTGTTTGTAAATACTACTTTTACTACCATTGTCTAAATTGTATTTCCTAATTACATTGTGTATCCTTGCTGCATTAACTATATTGTGTATCTTTGCTGTTTTTTTTCCCTATAAATATGCATTATTTGTTCTTCATGTATTTGTGATATTTTGGAGATTTTCTCCCTGGGCTTCCGCTGAAAATGGATATGTATCCAGTCGGACTATCCCGGTAAACAAATGTAAAATAAAATAAATAAAAATTAAATCCTTTAAAGTGTTGGCAGGGGTGGTCCACTGTCTGCTTGGGACACTGGAGGAGCTTCAGTGTGCACTTGCTAGTGGTATCACTGATCTCCAGGCAGGGCAAGGCATGATGGGTCAAAATATTTTAACCTGACCTATTGCCTGGCATAGAGCGCATACTCTTTATATTGTGAGGCATGCACTTTCAAGATTTGTTCAGTACTCCGACCCCTTTCTTGGTGATCCTGTAAACCTGGGCTACACATGATACTTGGGCCATCCATTTTGGCTGCACTTTCCACTTGCACAACCAGGATCCTCTGTAGTAACTACTGATCAGGACCAGGACAGACTGCCTCACACTACCGCCACCTTCAGTCCTTCAGCTTTTATAGCTTCTCCATGGCCTTCTTGACTGCCTCCTGCTGTCGTCTAGAGGGAAGCCCAGCTTGCTAGAGAAGTAAAAGAGCAAAGAGAGAATCCACATGTGCTTGCCTACTCTCTCTCTCTCTTCTCTCTCTCTCTCTGTATATATATATATATATATATATATATATATATATATATATATATATATATATATATATATATGGGTTACCTTTACTTTATCGAACATCCACTTCACCGGCACTAATTTTGTCGACATCACATTACCGACAAATGGAAAGCCGATGTTTCCCACATGGTAAGTAACCATTTGGCCATCTACCTGAACTTTGCCCCTTACCCCCTTGGTAGTGTGTTCTCAGAGTTGGTATATTTATTAAGGGGTTGTGGGGGCAAAGCCCCCACACAGGGGGGTGTGGGGGCATAGCCTCCCACATCGGTGGGTTTGTTTTATTGGTAGTTCCTGAAGTTGGTATGGCCAAGCAGTTACTTACCGTGCGGGAAACGTCAGTTTTCCATTTGTTAGTAATGTGACGTGTCGGCAAAGTTAGTGTCGGTGAAGTGGGTGTTCGATAAAGTAAAGGTGACCCATATATATATATATATATATATATATATATATATATATATATATATACACACACACACACACACACACACACACACACACATATATATATATATATATATATATATATATATATATATATATATATATATATATATATATGTATGGGTCTATTTCAGAAGACTGAAAAAACAAAAGACTGAAAATTCAAAATGCTGAATGATGGAATTTGGTCCTTCTCCACTGTTGTGCAATCTTGGAATTGGTACATAGAGTTAGCAAGGGGTATGGGGGGTGCAGCCCCCCACATGAAGGGTGCAGGGTAGCTTGCCCCCTGCATTAAGAATGTGTTCAGTATTTTGAATTTTCAGTTTTTTGGGATTCAGTCTTTTGGTTTGTCAGTCTTCTGAAGTAGACCCATATATATGTATATGTGTCCCTATCAGATTATCAAAGTTTCAAAACTTCAAAAGTCATATGGCCATCGAAGTTTTGAAACTTCAAATGTTTTGAATGGAGATTGTGGTACAGCACAAAATGGGAAATTTACCTTTTTCCATAATGTAGTGCGATCTCGGAGTTGGTAAATTCAATTAGCAGGGGGTGTGGGGGCCCCCTTCAAAAATGCTAAAAATAGAATTTTTTGTTTTTTTATTTTTGTTTTATAATATTTGAAGTTCCGAAAGTTCAACCATATGGTCTTGGCCATATGAATTTCGAAGCTTTGGAACTTCAATAATCTGACATAAATCCATATGTATATTACAAATGTCGACATCTATTTTGTTAACACACTTTGGTCGACAAATCAGATTGTCAACAGGTGTGTGAGATCATCAGTCTCCAGTTAAACTGGACAACTCCATGGAGTTACTCCAAGTTCAGATTACTGTGGGTGAGACCCCCATTCAAGTCATAGCTAGTTATAGATCCCCCTCCATGGATCATGATGCACACAAGGCCTACTTGACCAGACTGAAGTCAGTTCAAATATTGCCAAACACTCACCTGGTCATGGGGGATTTCAATTACCCACCATCAACTGAGAAATATACTCTAGCCCTAACTCACTTGTGTAAAAGTTCCTTGACTTTGTTAACTCAAATGCCCTGGAACAAATTACTCAAACCCCAACAATAGGAACAAACATACTAGATCAGGACTTCACTAACATGACAAACAGATGCACCACCACAACTGTCAGACCCTCATTAGTTAAATCTGACCACAAACCATTCGCCTTCGAACTGCCACTAACACCAGAACTGAAAAAGGGTGAAGTCAGACTAAAAAAACTTCAGCAAAGCAAACTATACCCTCCTAGGGGAGGGTATAAATGCATTGCTGTATAAATGCTGGTACCCCCAGCTAGAAGTGGTAACTACACCAAAGCTTTCACTAAAGCCCTGTACAATCACTTGCATACCTGTATAGACTTTGCTGTTCCAAAGGGAATCAAAGCCAGAGCCCCAAGTAAAAAAAAAAAAAAAAAAAAAAAAAAAAAAACTGCGCTGGTTGACATCCAGCATCAACAAACTTTACAAAAAATGCAAAATGTTGCTGTATACGAAAACTAAGGCAATGGCTCAACAATGGAAAAGCACCCTACTCAGCCTTAACAGGCAAATAAGAAAACTTGTCAAATCCTCTAAGGCTAACTTTGAGAAAAACTTAGAACCCAAGCATGTGCTGAACTAGTAACTAATAGTATCACACACACTGATCCAGCAGATAGCAAACCTGCTAGCGGACAGATTTGGTGAAATTTTCACTCCGTTATCCTCTCCAAACTTATCAGTAACCTTTTCCCCAACTTTCTCCCCACCCTACCTATCCAAAGATCAGGCTGTAAAGCCTTGTTTAAGGCAAAAACCACAGCCTTTATGGGACCAGATGGCATCCATGCTGTCTTCTAAACAACCTAAAACACAAACAAGCATCACCATTAAGTACCCTATTCAATCACAGCCTAGCAACTGGCTTTGTTCCTGAGGAATGGAGAACAGCAACAGTTATTCCCCTCCACAAAGGTGGCTTAGCAACAGACACAGGGAATTATAGACCCATAAGTTTGACCAGCCTCATTTGTAAAGCCATGGAACGCATCATCATTGACCTCATAATTAAAGACATAGGTGACCTCAAATTCCTGGATCTGACCCAATTTGGCTTCATCAAGGGCAGATCCTGCCTTTTAAACCTGGTGGATTTCTTCAAAAATGTGACCATGGCCATTGATGAGGGCAAATCTGTGCACACAGCATACCTCGACTTATCAAAGGCCTTTGACACAATCCCACACTCAGGCATTACCGATAAACTTAGTAAACTGAATGTAAATCCCTTTGTGGTAAGGTGAGTTGCCAACAGGCACATAAACTGGTCACACACACACACACACACACACACACACACACACACACACACACACACACACACACACACACACAATCAAAGTGGGTGCCCACAAGGGTCAGTGCTGGGGCCCCTATTGTTTGGTATATACTTCTCAGAAGTTCAGGCCAAAACCAAGGGGCTGTGGCTGACCAGGTTTGTGGATGATTGCAAATTGCATGCAGTTATTGAATCCCAAATGATGTCAGTATACTTCTGGAGGGTCTTACACAGATGAGTGACTGGTGTCTTAGTCACGGTCTCAAACTGAATTCAAAAAATGCATCATCATTCCTTTTGGTAAAAACAATGTCCTTTCACACTATCAAATTACCAACAATACCCTATGTACCTATAAAGTGATAAGAGATCTGGGATCACAAGTAGACTGCAACCTTAACTTTGACCACCATGCATCTACTGTAGTAAGGAAGGCTTTCTATGTAGCACACTTGATTATCAAAGGCATTACCTCTAGAGCAAAGGAGGTTATAATCCCTCTATACTTGTCACTAATCAGACCCATAATTGAATGTAATACCCCTTTTAGTATTTACTGTACAAAGCACCTGCAGCAATTGGAGAGACCTCAGAGGTTTCTAACTAAGAAGATCAAGGGACTCCAGCACATGCCTTACACAGACCGACTAAAGTCTCTGTTACTAAACTCAGTATCATATAGATGTCTTGGAGAGACTTATGCCAGGCTTACAGAGCAATATCTGAGCCAAACCAAACCTAATGAATTTGCTGCACATCTGTAAATCAAATGGGACTCGAGCTACCCATTCCAGGAACCTAAATATGGCCTGCAACTTGAATAGGACGTGCCTGAGGGACATCTTTGGAATAGGCTGTCAATTCATGTGAAGCAGAGCACCTGTATGACACTGTTCAAAATGAACCTGGATGAGTGGATGGGGCACTGTAAACTCTTACAGGGATAGCGCCCAACAACCCTCCTGGACATGGGCAGTCATTAATAAATACAATCCTGGGTATTGACTAGAGTATCTATGGTATTACATTGGGATGAAATAGCTAGGCTTGAAATGATCTCTGGATCGATAGCCTAGTAACCTCCTATGATCCTATGATCCTATGATATGTTCTTTCCCTAGGGATTGTGCAGTCCTGGAATTATTATATATGATTAACAGGGGGTGTCGTGAGGACCTTGCCCACTGCAAAAAATAATGTTTTTCTCTTCAGTTTTTTTAACTTTTAGTTTGCATAGAGAGAGGAGTGTCCTCATGCATGTTTAGTGTCCTGACAACACATTTGTGTTGACCTTTGGTAGTTGACGTTATTGGCATTGACATTGGGGTGTTTTAATCACAGTATACACACACACACACACACACACACACACATATATATATATATATATATATATATATATATATATATATATATATATATATATATCTGTGTGTGTGTAAATATATATATATATATATATATATATATGTGTGTGTGTGTGTGTGTGTGTGTGTGTGTGAGTGTGTGTGTAAGTGTGTAAGTGTTTGTAAAATATATATAAATTTATATGTAAAGAGGATTACCGGCCTCAAACAGATGCCCTACACAGACCGTCTCAAAAAACTCCAGCTTTACTCTGTCGCATATCGCCTACTCAGAGGCGATCTTTGCCTAACATACAAAGCTATGTCAAACCCAGAGCTGTTGGACATGCTGCACGTAAAGAAATCCCAATCCCTCCGAGCTACATGCTCTAGGGACCTAAACCTTGTCACCACAATAAACAGAACATGCTGGAGGGATAGATTCCTGTCTCAGAGACTTCCCATACTCTGGAATAAACTACCCATCTATATCAAGCAAAGCTCCTCATTAGCACTCTTCAAGAAAAATCTTGATGATTGGATGGGAGATAGGAAATTCACCCCGGGGATCACGTCTGTGGCTCTGCTTGACAGAGGCACAGGAAAATAATTTTCTTGGGTGGCAAATGCCAGGGTGCCGTTTGGCTAGGCTTATATAGGCCCTAGGGCCAATAG
This sequence comes from Protopterus annectens, assembly GCF_019279795.1. Taxonomy (NCBI): domain Eukaryota; kingdom Metazoa; phylum Chordata; order Ceratodontiformes; family Protopteridae; genus Protopterus; species Protopterus annectens. The sequence goes on along the minus strand of NC_056747.1, from coordinate 1,190,291,769 downwards.
CCTAGTACCTACCTATGAACCTATGAGTCTATATGTGTGTGTAAAATAAAAAAAAAAAAAAAAAATATATATATATATATATATAAACTTCATATTTTCACTGCACAGATACACACACACACACACACACACACACACACACACATGCATGTGCACATGTATTATATATATTATATGTTTGGTTCTTACCAATAAAGTGTATGAGAGACTTTAACTACTCTTGTATAGACTGGTACACTGCCTCTAACTCACAGACACAGTGTTTCCTGAACTTTTTCAGTATAAACACCCTGGACAAGATTGTGCAATCTCCAACCAGAGGATCAAACATATTGCACCTAGTACTCATCAACATGGGAGAACGTTGCACCCCATGTCAGTTCCTCATTGATAAAGTCAGACCACAAAGTTGTCTCCTTCAAAATAAAAATAAGATGGAAAACCCAACTAAACCCATAACAGTTAGGAACTATACGGAAGCAAACCACATCCTGTTAAGCAACAGTTTGTCAAAATTTACGGCTGTATTAAACCCCGAGAACACAGCTACCTATGCAGAGCTATGTACAGAAATCCTGTACAAACATGTACATGGCTGCATAGAGACTGCTGAGTCTACCAGAAGTAAGCCCATATCTAACAACAAAATCAAACCACACTGGTAGAATCCTTACTTTAACAGGCTATATAACAAAAGAAAAAAAAAGTCATGGCCAAAGTCAGAAAGAGCAGCTCCTTATCGTGCATAAAATGATGTTTTCTTTTTAATTTTGTTTTAAGATTTTCGTATGGACCAAGATTGATGCGTAGTGCATTCTTAGTAACGTGTCAATGTGCATAATGTTGATCATTTGGTGTCATTATTCACATCAATATTAGTGCAGTTCGATAACGGTAAGTAATTTTATATATATATATATATATATATATATATATATATATATATATATATATATATATATATATATATATATATATATATATATATGAATGAGTGCAGTGTGTTTGGTTATACATTCCTAATTTTAAATGTTTAGGAAGGTTAGTTGTTTTGTCAAGCTGCTGGTTCATCTCAGGATGCCGGCATTTCTTTTACGAGATTGATATTCAGTGGGGAGTGGGATTTTGCCTTTTTCTCGCTGTCTTACTGTCACAGAGTTGGTATATATTATTATTTATTTTTGCATGTGCCAACTTTTCCACTCAGAGTATGCATATCAGTGTGACAGTGGATTGTGTTTCAATTGTTTTTGGTCAATGTACTGTATGCTAATGTAGTGGATCAACAGTGTATTAAAAATAACCATATATGGGTCTGTGAAAGCTGCCATCGCAGCTAGATAGAATTTTGTAAATAATTCTATGTCATTTGTGAATAGTAATATGATTTGTATGCTTGCCTTAGATACGTAAGAAAACTTTATATTCTGCACTGAGCTTCAAGATTGTAACCACAGTGCACCCTGCTGGAAAAGAGCAGAATGTATATAAACTACATGCCTATGCAAATATATGTGTTGATGGTAAAGGCTGGAATATACAGAGTTAACTTGCAAACTCTAAGAAAATAAGTGGAACTTGTTTATGACTCTGTTATCTCTGTTTCAGCTCAAATTAGACAGTGTCTAGAGTTGTAGGCTTTCCTATTGTCCGGAAACAGAGGTAATTACAGGTTTCCAAGGTAATTGTTTTACCACTTCCAGTTTCAGGCAAGCTTCTGAGAGATAAATGTCAGCTTCTAAGAGATAAGTATTTTTCATAGAGACATGTTAAACTCTGTTCCTATCTGTTTAGCCTGGGAACTAGATTCAGGTGTCAAATAGTGATGTCATCTAGCTAACCCAGCAGTAATGTGTATTATTAATTTAAGAACTATCTCAGAAAAAAGTCTGGGCCTTTTGTATCTTGTTATGGATCTGTAAACATCTCTTCAGCACTTCTCATCTGTATTTGCCTTGCTCTGTCAGTAAGTTATTTAGAACATAGTATCTCTTAGATAAAGATAGGAATACGGCATGATTAGCTTAGATATTTTCTGTATTTATGTGAGACTGTCTTGCAATGCTGTTTTAAAATATTCCCCATGATTCTGACCTCTATTATCACTGTGTTGAGTTAATGAGTATTGCCTTGTGCTTTTGTTATTTATTATTAAATATATTTAAACCATTTAATTCTGGTTTTGTTTAGAGATATTTAAGCTCTTAGAGTACTTGAATGTATTTGTGGACACTGTATAAGCCACTCCTAAATAGCCTCAACAGTTCTGGTCACACATCATTTGGATAACAGTAACACTGCACAGTAGAATTAGTCACCCTTTGAGAAGGGCCTTTAGTAGCTGATAAGCAAGTAGTGATTGGTGGCAATGATTACTACCTTATAGTCTGGGCAGAAGGGGGCATATCTAGTAAATCTGTGCCAGTCTTCCCCAGGAGTGTCTGTGTGTTTTATATATAAAGCAAATCTTAAAGTGTGTGTGTGTGTGTGTGTGTGTGTGTGTGTGTGTGTGTGTCAGCTACTTGGGCAGGGATATGAAGCACTGGTTGGACAGAGAGGGTGCTGGAGGTTTTAGCTTGACCACTCAGCTGAGATCTTAACCCTATAACTATGTCAGTGGAGAGTCTTATTGGGGATCTGGAGAGAGAGAGAAAGAAACCAGCCCCAGACTGACTGTGATCTCTGTGTGCTCTAAAGGGAAATTGTACTTTACTGTGTGTGTGCTTGTCATCCTCCCAATGTGCACGTCCTTCACTGGTGTTAATGGCGAGGATTGAGGCTCCTTGATTACTGGGCCAGTTCAGGGGCATCACAGGGTCTGTTTCAAATAATGAAAGTACTAGAGTGTCAAATTCCTGTACATTGAGATGACTTTGCTGAAAGATCACAAAATCAAACGTATAGAACATCTAACCCAGAACATTGAATACAGGCTACTGACGTGTACTTGGTAGCAGCAAGGTTAACATACCTTTAAATATGCCATTTTCTTTGCAGTAGTGTGATCTTGGAGTTGGTATATAGAGACATTAGTTATTACTTTAGTTTGATTATTTTTAGGAGTTGTGTTCCTTTAAGGTAGTGTAGTATTATGGGTGCAGGAAGTTCTGGACTGTGAAAGTGCAGTGTAGGGTGAGTTATTTATTTATGTTGTTAACTGGGAGGTTTTTGTTGATGTTTTATGAGAGGGTTTTTGTGTTAGATTGGACAGGGTTGCTAGGGGAGTTGGTTTCAATGTTCCGGGTTCGATGTTCTGTACGTTTTCGATGTTGTGATGATTTGGCAAAGTCATCTCAATGTACTGTGATTCGATATTCTGATACTTTGATTATTTGAAGTAGATCCCTATATATATATATATATATATATATATATATATATATATATATATATATATATGTGTTTGTGTGTGTGTGTGTGTGTGTGTGTGTGTGCGTGTGCATATGTAGGTTTCTAAAACAAATTTTATCAGGCAGGCTTTTTGGGGGTAAGTCAAGAGTGGCTGTGTATGAACCTACTGTGCTTGTTTCTATGTTGCTTTTGGATTCATATATGCTGTTACCTGTAGAGGTATCTTTTTCTTTTCCAGCAACACTGATATACAGCATATATTGGCTACTTCTACTATTCATTAAAAGAATGCCATTTATATTATGTTCCCTCATCATGTCTGTGTAATTTCTGTGAGGGGTTGACATGGCCAGCATGTTTATTTCCAGAAGTGGTTGTTATTTCCTGTAGTTAGTGATGGTGAGCATACTTCTCGACTGTCCAGAATTTTGCAGAATATCACTGATTTTGCTTCATATTTTTGCCCTGTCCTTGTAAAATGTATGATTTTCTTGTAAAATTGTTAAGTATTATAGTCACTCAATAATGCCAGACATTTGAGTTTCATACTTAATACTGTTCAGAAAATGCATGTTGGTACAAAAGATATTGTTCTGTTAACTTTTTATGTGAATTAGAATAATATTTAAAAATCGGCCATCTTTTTTAGCTTTTGTCTCCCTCACTGTTTCTGTGTTTGTCGACAGTTGAGTAAAGAAGTTGAGAAGTGTGATGGTGAGCTAGCTTTAATCATTTCTTTTTATTAATAAGTTGTGTAGCTGCAGTTTAGTCTTTGCCTATGTGTTTCCTGGTGATGTCGGTAAGGACATAAGGGCACTACTTGTAGACGTATACACTCTGTATATAGCCTGGTGCATGATTTTCTATATCACTCTTCCACATGTGGTTGCTTGTGCTTTGCTGCAGTGACATTCTGACACAATTCATAGTTTTACACAACTCTGTGCACCGTTGTCTTTGAAATGGACATGTTCAAATCTATACACTTCCCTGTCATCATGACACATTGGTACATATTGTGTAACATTGTTTATGAATTTAGCTGGATTTCTTAGTGAATTGCAGGTTTGCTGTTTTTTACCAGTGGTCTTAACTTGCTGGTATGTTTTGAGTAATTGTTTGCTGCTATTTTACTATTTACCCCTTTTTTCTCATTTTTTTTCTCAGTGTTATTTGCTGTCACATTATTGCTGTAGAGCATGTTTTAATTCTACCTGCCAATAAAAGGTCCATTTTCTTAAAAATGAATAACACTTATTAAAAGGATACCCTGTGTACAGTAAGTTAATAACTAAAACGTTATAACGATCTTGGAGTAACTGTCAACATAACATTATCTTTTGACCAACATGTAGGACCAAATTCCATAAGGTTCGCAGAAGCTATTTGCAGACAGTGCAGCACACCAAAGGAAGACTTCAGTGCACCTGCTGAGTACACAGTTTCAGAAGATAAGCTGAAGGCAGTCTGAGTACTTAGCTATTCAACACAGGATAATTACAGATTCTGTGCATAACTGTCTGATTCAAAACACATTGTGCACACACAACACAACTCAAATGCGACAAATAGCCACGCCGACTCTGTTTCTAAAATCCTCAGCATATATTTTACGGCTCTCGAGGAATAAAAGCTAATACTATAGATTTTGCCAGAGTCTATATAAAAAAAAAACATAAAAATGCAGCCTGCAGTTAATGAACTGCAACAGACTGCAATGATACAAACCATAAATGAGGCTGTGGCTGTGCACCCTAGAAGGCTAGAGTCAGAGCAAGGCTGCAACTAAATCAGTTGTCATACCAGCAAATAATTGACAGGTACTGGCTAGACAGACAACTTGTGCAGGCTGTCTGCAACGTGTGCCCCACATATGTCTGTGCAGACCCTTTGAGGAAACCCGATCACCCCTTGAAACCAAAGTATGTTTCAGTCTGGGTGTACTTGCATCTTGAACATTTCAGAGACACATGAGGGATATTGTGGGAGTGTCACAGACAGCTGCCAGCAGTATCCTGGCAAAATTCCTAGAAGCAATGTGCACCAATGTGGGTAACTGCATACACTTTCTATCCACCCCCATGAAGTGGAGAAGTGTAAAGCACAAGTTTTACAACATTGCAAACTCTCCCCATGTCCTGGGTGCAATAGATTGCACACACATACCTGTCAAGATACCAGTACATCCTGAAGTAGACCAACACATAAACCGAAAGGGCTGGCCATCCATCAACTGCTAGGTTGTGTGTGCAGCAGATAGCAACATAACAAACATCATGGCAACACATCCTGGAAGTGTCCATGATGCTGCCATATGGAGGGAAAGTGGACTAAGGGCTGCATTACAGCAAAGTGAAATACCTGAGGGACTACTACTAGGTAAGTACAGGAACACAGCTAGGATGTTAGCTAAGGATACGTCTCACAACAGTATCCATTCTGGCCAAATGTGTTTTTATTCCCTCAACAGGTGACTGTGGTTATCCACTTGAGCCATGGCTAATGACGCCATACTGTGAACCATCCAACACTGCACAGGAGGCCTACAATGGAGCACATACAGCAACAAGAAACACCACAGAGCATGTGTTTGGTGTACTGAAAGCTAGGTTCAGTAGTCTGGACACATCCCATGGTACATTGCAATATACACCTGAGAAGGCAGCACAGATGATAATAGTGTGTGCCATGCTGCACACCATACTAACTAGAGCACATGGCAGTTTTCCAACAGCAGGTGTAGGTGAACTTCCCCAGAACCACAAATGTCTGAAGAGGACATCCCACACGTGTCAGAGGAGGAGCAGGAGGACTTAGGAGGCAGAAGACACAGATGTTGGCAATGTAGGGTGTGACCACAAGTGCAGGCCCAGGCTACATGGCAGCATCTGACCCACAACTTTGAGTCATTATAAGCCACACGTATATGAGTACCCAGATTAATCATTAATGTTTTAGGTGTTGTCCCACCACAGCAGCACAGATTACATCTAATGGCAACTACCCACTAGATGTACACATTAAGCATCAGACATAACACCATAATCATAACATATAGTATTATGAACATATATGCAAATCTGTCACAACAAGAATTATCAATTCAGAGCACAGCTGATACAGGTATGCATACACACTCTGATTGTTGTATCAGTGTATGGAAAGCAATAAGGGAAACTCATCAGTGCAACACATTCTAATCTCTACAGTATAATAACATGAAAAAAGGAAGCAACACAGAACTTTTAATAGCCACAGAAAACTATATGACAGTAAATTAGTAGTATAATACAAGGAGTCAGCTATGTTTATGAAATTTTACTTGCTCTAATCTAATCTTGCTGAAGTCTCAAACGACAGTCTGCTCTGCCCCTACCACATGCAGAAACACTTGGTCCAGGTTACTCCACAGAAGAGACTGGTGCTGTGACAACACCATGTTGAGGTGAAGGAACATGACTGTGAATTGAAGGCCTTGTTGTGACTGGTGGGACCATAGCAGATGGACCAGCAGTGGAAGTGTGTGCATGTTGGACTACAGATACTGATACTTGATGGGCAATGATGGTTCTGCAGAGAGGTGGCCTGCCTCTTCTGTGTTGCAATTGGCTGAGCACATTCACAGCACCCAGAACCCTGCTTGTACTACGGCATTGCTGTAGTACTTGCAGAAGTCAGGGTTTTGACTAGCTGTGCCACAGTTAGCTTGCTATCATTTTCAGCAGGCAATGATGCCATTACCTCACCATGTCTGCACACCTGTACTTCATGCATCACACATAGCTGGTGTACAACACGATCTGTGGCACATGCAAGTGCACATATGTCTGATCAATGACATTGTTGGGAATGTTCAGTTGCCTGCAGCAGATGGCGGACCCCCTCTAACACCTGGCCATGCACACCATCTGCACACTACATCTAATGTAAGGCTCTGTTTCAGGGTGTTGTGGGGAACTAGTAACATCAACAGCAGTCTCAACTTAGGTCTGTCATTCAATGGCCTCATCCCATTCAACATCCAATGACTCATTATTCTCAGAATGGCCAGACAAGTTTTCTTCCACATTTGAGGCTACAGCTGCATCAACATCACTGTTAACATCTTGGATGAACTGTATCAACACATCAGTGTCCTGTGGGCCAGGGGCCATGCTACCATGTGGAGGCACATCAGATCCTTCATCATGATCACTGAATGGGCTGATGGACAATACAGATAGTTGATGTGCTAAAAGAAGAGACAGATGACACAGATCAGGACAATGAGCTTACATCACATGCTGGATAACATCAAAGACATATGACATGTATATCTCACTGCAATGTTACAAATAATAATGACTTTACATGAGGTCTTCTGTATGTATGTATGATTTACATCATCTGTTTAAAACGGGGTATACAATTAGGTTACATAGCCAACATACATGACATATGTGAGGAATAAAAAAAACATACACCTGACAACTCCTCATGGGGAAGATGATGCTGTTGAAGAGAAATGAACTTCAAGTATTGTAGGTAAAAAAAATCAACATTAGTGATCACATCATTGCCACCATTAACCATGTGAACACAGTTAAAACATACTGAATGCCTGACATACACATACCACTTGTTTGTGAAAATTCTAAAGGCCTGACATACACATACCACTTGTTTGTGAACATTCTGAAGGCCTGACATAGACATACCACTTGTTTGTGAACATTCCTAAGGCCTGACATACACATACCACTTGTTTGTGAAAAGTCCGAAGGCCTGACATACACATACCACTTGTTTGTGAACATTCTGATCACCTGACATACACATACCACTTGTTCATGAACATTCTGAAGGCCTGACATACACATACCACTTGTTTGTGAACATTCCGAAGACCTGACATACACATACCACTTGTTTGTGAACATTCCGAAGGCCTGACATACACATACCACTTATTTGTGAACATTCCGAAGGCCTGTCTTACACATACCACTTGTTTGTGAACATTCCGAAGGCCTGACTTACACATACCACTTGTTTGTGAACATTCCGAAGGCTTGACATACATATACCACTTGTTTGTGTAGCTTATGATCTTGATGCAGCCTGGCCTTGGAATGGGAAGAAAGACACAGTACTAATGGAGGACAACAACAGGATTAACAGCAATGACATGTGAAAGCTAATTAATAGCATACCACTAACAGACTCCCCCTGTGAAGAGTTTGTGGGTTGTACTGTGGATCTTGTGGTAGGAAAGGAAATAGAAATACAACACAGTCATGTATTTAGCAAAAACAATATTGACAGTATCACTTATAAAACACAGTGATAGGGGCTGCAGATACTCAGATGATGGACATTGCACCTATAAGCCATATGGCCCTATGTTGTAAAATATTGACACTAATGTCCTGTATCACATGCGTGCTGCACATTGATGCAAGCTATGAACCGGTTGCAGTAAAATACCTGGTCTGTCTGAACTTGAACTTACACAATGTGAGCTCACATTGCATGTACCAGTAGTGTACAGTGTTAGGGAAATAACAATATGACAGTAAACAGCAGTGTTGTGAAACGAGGCTAAGGTAATAACAGGTAGTGGTCACAGTAACACAGTGTGGAGACACTTGCCTGCCATTCTCTGGTATTCTTCTGAAGTAGCTGGACCTGTGAATATTAATGCATTACACGTGTTTGGTTGAACTGTTCTATCTATACTGCAGTTGTATGAATACATGTCAGTAAACCTGTGTTCATCATTATCACCCTGTGTGGATTTGTGTGCATGGCTCAAATCTGCTGCTGTAAATCAAAAATAACAGTGCATGAATATGCATGCTACAGCAATATGCAGTGATTTCTCTATACTTAACCTTGTCACGGAAAGAAAGAAAGATATACATATTTGGCCTGTCACTCTCCTCTAACTGTATGTAGTCAGACTAGAAATATTGTGATGTCATCAGGGCGGTCAGTGATGGTCCTCCACCAGTGGAATCCCTTGAACTCTTGAATCATCTTAATATGTTGGCGGCACGAAGGATCATGTCTGAGCAGCATCATCTACAGGCACCATGGGGTCTGTTGTGACCTCCAACTGCATTTATCCTGTTGGTGAGTTCAGTCCAGATTTCATTTCTCCAAACTGCATTGCCAGAATGGCCAAGGTGTCCCCATCCATGTTGTCAGAGAACATCAAGTATGATTTCATTTTCCTGTGTGGAGAAATTGTTACCCATTGGATGGATGGCCATCTGAAAGACAGTGATATGCGCATGATCATATTCCTGTGTTAGCCCATTTAGGCAGATGATTCTGTGGACAGCATATGTCAACATAAACAGTATGCATTCCTGTGCAGTGCAAAAGTCTGTAAAACACTGTCTGTGACAAATACTAATCTGACATATAAAAAGCAACAACAATGGCTTCATAGATAACATTTGTAAAATAAACACCGCTTGTAATATATGTAGAGTCAGTGTGTGGGATTAGAACCCCTTCACACTACATATATGTTGAATGGAGGTCCAAAGACAACAGCATCATGCCACAGAAACCTGTATGCCGTTCATATGAAAATACTACACAAACTAACAACTGAACAACATTTGGAAAGCATCAGCAAACATCAGGATCTGTAGGCAGGCCACAGACAGCATAGATTCTTTGTATATTGAGCCAGTAGTGATAAGACTATTGTTAAAAAACATCAATGAGGAAATATCCACAACAGCAAAAGAACATACTATTATCACTTTGTTAAAAAAAATCACTGAATGAATATCTGTAACAGCAAAAGAACATACTATTATCACTTTGTTAAAAAAATCAGTGAATGAATATCTGTAACAGCAACAGAACATGTTATTAATGCATTGATTAAGAAATGTGAATGAAAAAAATACTTGTAACATCAAAAGAAGATAGTACATATGGATAGTATCGGAATCCATACATTTCCATATACTGTTCACATTTGCAGTGCACATCTGTCTATACAACTGCATAAAAGTCAATCAAACATCAGTCCAGTAACTTACAACAATTTCTCTTAAAACTCACATTTTAATAAAAACAAATTTAATGAGGTACCTTTGAGAATGACTTTAACAAATAATCACCAAACCAGAAACACTACCAGTTGCCAATGTACTCCTCATTCCAAATCACAGAAACTAAGTACACCTAATGTGCACCCTTTAAGAACAATGTACACCATACATAATTATTGAGGTTCATTAAAATTTTAGGTTTTGGAATTCTATTTGCACACCTTCGCATAAATTGGCTACATGTGGTGTAAACACCCAATGGGTATCAGTAAACAGTAATATTTGTCACACATGCTAGTTATCTTCCGATGATCTGATTACATGACATCAGTGGCATTTTCAAATAATGATTTTGATACATTTACAGTTCAGACCATTGCTACCTGTAAAATGAGTGGGACCTCAGTGAGCATTTGTCTGTTATTGCATTTATCAGACATTTTCCATTGGAGAATCAAGATGGCTAGTTCAAGGATACGGAGATGTCTGTGTACCCAACTGAATCAAGGAGGAGAAGACCACCCAGATGCTGACCACGCACGCTGAAATAGATCATCTGTTGAGAGCCAGACCAAGGAGCTTTACGATGTTAGACATCTGGAACCAGATTGCGGGGATTACTGAAGACATACAGGCATCTATCACACTGGAGTGCAGGTTTGCCACTGTTATGATGACATGCATCAGAGTGAAATAGAGAAGCTTTGTCAGAGGGTTGCTGAGGTGCGGAGACAGCCCGTGGATCCCTACTGTAAGTGTGACTATCCTACGTATACCTGAGCATTCCTATGGAAATTAGAGATATTAGAAAGTTGGTTGGGCTTAGAACTTTTCAGCACCCCCCCATTATCTGTGTCCCATATATATCAGATAGATGTTTTTTGTAACCATTAACTGTTGTGACAATTAGCTCACGGCGATAATTAAGTGGATGTGGTAATTTCTGTTCTTATAGGTCTGGATTTGATTCCCATGCTGTTAATTTCTTTAATAATGATTATAATATACATAATTGTGAACTTTGTAGATGTACATATGTTTTACAACATATAACGATATCATTTCACACATCCACTGTCCTCATGCATCACTGAAACCTATACAGCCTAGGCTACTGATGACTGTGAATTTCATTGTTTTCCATTATAGTACCACAGTATCGCCTAGTGCAGCATTCTATAGGTTCATAGGCTCATAGGTAGGTACTACGCTATTGACCCTAGGGCCTATATAAGCCTAGCCAAAAAGATACCCTGGCTTTAGCCACCCAAGAAAATTATTTTCTTGTGCCCCTGTCGAGTAGAGCCACAAAGGTGATCCCTGGGGTGAATTTCCTATCTCCCATCCAATCAGCTAGATTTTTCTTGAAGAGTGCTAATGAGGAGCTTTGTTTGATATAGATAGGTAGTTTGTTCCAGAGTATGGGAAGTCTTATCCCTGCAGCATGTTCTGTTTATTGTGGTGACAAGGTTTAGGTCCCTGGAGCTTGTAGCTTGGAGGGATTCGGATTTCTTTAAGTGGAGCATGTCCAACAGCTCTGGGTTTGACATAGCTTTGTATATTAGGCAGAGATCGCCTCTGAGTAGGCGATATGCGATGGAGTAAAACTGGAGTTTTTTTGAGACGGCCTGCGTAGGGCATCTGTTTGAGGCCGGTAATCCTCTTTGTGAGGTATTGTAGATGTCTTGTGAGGTACATACCAAAAGGGGCATTGTACACTATAATGGGTCTAATGAGTGACGAGTAGAGGGGAACAATGACCTCTTTTTACCTAGATAAGAAACCTTTTGTGATGAGGTGTGCCACATAGAAGGATTTCCTGACTACTGTGGTGATGTGGTTATCAAAGGAGAGAGTACTGTCCACTTGTGTCCCAAGGTCTCTTATCACACTTTCGGAGTTAAGTAGACTACTGCCTATGTGGTAGTCCATGAGTACAGAGTTTTTACCAAAAGGGATGACAATGCACTTTTTGGCATTGAGCTTGAGGCCATGGCTTTGACACCAGGCATCTGTCTCAGTGAGGCCCTTTTGTAGGATGTCCACATCATTAGGAGTTTCGATTATGGCTCCTAGTTTGCAGTCATCTGCGAACTTCATTATATGTTATATGTCTGAATAAAAACTCATACATAAGTTCTATAATTCCTTCATCCTAATAAAGTAGACATTCTTAATATGGTCACATTTAGCCAATCTAGGCATCAATTCATATGTTATCAGATGGGTAGCAAACTGGCTCACTGATAGAACCCACCTAGTCAAAATAGGGAAGCCACCTCAAGCAGTAGACCCGTAACGAGAGGTGTATCCCAGGTATCAGTCTTGGGGCCTCTCTTGCTTGGGATATACTTTTCTGAGGTGCAGGCCAAAATCAGTGCGCTATGGCTGACCAAGTTTGCAGATGACTGCAAGCTGGGTGCTGTCATCAATTCCCCTAGTGATGTGGACATCCTCCAAGAGAGTCTCACCCAAACAAATGACTGGTGCCAGAAATATGGCCTCAAACTGAATGCTAAAAATGCATCATCATCCCATTTGAGGAGAGTGACGTCCACACAAATTGTCACATTAATAACAAGGTCCTAAACACACAATCAGTCGTGAGGGACTTCGGCACCCAGGTTGATAGCAAACTGACTTTTGACCACCATATTGCCTCCATTGTATGGAAAGCTTTCTACATGGCCCACTTCATTAGTAAGGGTACTTTTTCTCATCCAGGGACAAGGAGGTCATAACATCCCTGTATTCTTCCTTGTAAGACCCATTACTGAATACATTGCCCTTTCGGCATGTACCTCACAAAGAACATACAGCAGCTAGAGAAACCACAGAGGTTCCTCACCAGAAGAATTCAGGGCCTCAAACATCTATCCTACACAGATAGGCTAAAAGCTCTGTCCCTCTACTTAGAATCATACAGACTCCTCAGAGGTGACCTCTGTCTGGCATACAAAGCAATCTCAGACCCCGCCTTGATGGGACTGCTGCATATTCGCAAGTCAAGCTTCACTGGAGTAAACACGTGTGACCTCATCCTGGTCTGTGACATCAATAGGACTTGTTGGTGGGACAGATTTGTGTCCCAGAGACTTCCCCTTCTGTGGAATAGATTCCCTGTCCACGTCAAGCAGAGTACCTCATTAACTTTTCTTTAAGCACAACATGGCTAACTGGATGGGGAACAGAAAATACAGAATATACACCCCTATGATTCCACCTTTGTCCCTGCTGGATAGGGGAATTGGGTGCTGAGTTGTCGGAACATGGGCTAAATTCTTGGCTAGGCTTGTAAGGGCCTCAGGGCCAGTAGCTTAGTAACTTCCTATGATCCAACCTGACTGCTTACACATATGTTTTCAGTTATGTGTTGATAGCTGTTTTTCTTTACAATAAAATGTCCAAAATGTGTTTGAAGTTTCCTTATTCATCTGTTCTCCACAGGAATTTGAATAAATACCAGCAGTACCTGTTTGTTAAGATGAAATACCTACTGCCTGTTATCTTGGCCTGTAAGGAAACTAGCCAGCATATTCATTTTGGTGTGCAATGGGTTCAAATTCATGCAGGGGAAACATGTCTGAAATTGTCCTCTCAGTTTACTTCACCCATAGGCACTTACTGATATTAATGTTTATTTTGTGCATGGTTACGGATAACTGAACTAGTCATTGATTTCCTATGAATAGGCTCATAATACGTAATGCTCTGCTAACATCAGCTCTTTAACTGCAGGGTTAGTAAAGCAGTACCTGTTTGTTTAAAAAGAACATGTGCTGCCTGTCATCTTGGCTCATAAGGAAACCAGCCATCATGTCTACCTTTTGGTGTGGTGTGGGTTCCAATTCACATAGGGAAAATATTTCTGAAATTGTTATCTTGGAAATTATCTTCACCTATAGAATTTCTTTAGAGAAACATGTTCCATTTATTGAAATTAACATTTAATTTTTGCAGTTTGTGAATAAGTCAGTTATTAATTGAATTCCTTCTAATAAATTTGTAATCAGTTCTTCTTCTTTTGACTTTTCCCGGTTAGGGGTCACCACAGTGGAACTCCGGTCCGCTAATGATTGGCAGTAGATTTTTATGGTGCCGAGGTGCCAGCCCGATGCCCAACCTTCAACGAAGGATTGCCCATTCACGCATGTCTTTCGAACATCACTCAACCACGGGGAGGACATGCAGACTCCACACAGAAGGCGCTCCAGCCGAGAATCGAACGGGAGAACCTCTTGCTGTGAGGCGACAGTGCTACTGCTGCAGCACCGTAACGGTCTGTTAACAGCATCTCTTTAAGGGCAGGGTTAGTAAAGCTTCCTGTACACTATTATATATCTGACAAATGTTGGCAATATGGTATTAGTATTATTATTATTATTATTAAAACTACTATCTAGTTCTGTTTTATCACATTATTATTACATTCAATTCAGGAACAACATCATCCTTGTCTTTTGAGAGAGTGGGTTGGTCAGACTTAGTCGAAATGTAAAACAGGGAAAATGTATGTATTTGCTTAGTGATTTACATTTGCCAAGGAATGTCATGGTCCTCCCACATACCTTACTGTGTCACTCGTGTACAGTGACTTGTATGGGTTTGTTAACAGAAGCTCTATGATACATGACACTGTCCCATTGTTTGAGGAATGCATGCTTTCCATTAATGTTAATGTTTCTGACAACAGTACTTTATCTACATGACCAGCACATGTTCATTCTTTGAAATCTTAAGCTAGGATCCATATTAGTAGACCATCCCCCGTCCAGGTGATGTCTTAAAACCTAGTCTTTTCACTGCATTCATAATGTGCACTTTCAGTCATGATAGATTAGCTAGGCATGTAGCTCTGAAGATTAGCGTTTGGATGTATACCATAGTTGCAGTTTGAATCTGTGTTCAAAGATGTTAAAACCTATATGTAACCTTGAAGAATGTGTATAGTGATTATCTAACATTCTTTAGAAATAAATTGTCTAGAAACTGTTATGTAAAATGTATATCACTGTTATTTGAGGAATGCATCATTCATAATTGCTCCTTTCTTTTTTCAGTCAATGAAAACAGACCAAGAATCATGCTCTGTGCATTGAGTGGGCTTGAGGAGCAGTGGCGGGAGAGAGGTATGTTGATTATGTTTTCTGTTTTAAAATGAAATGCATATGTTCGTTGTTACAGGGCTGTGTTTTTCATATTAACATGAATATTGCTTAGAATGCATGAATACCCATCATGCATCAGTAAGGTAACTGAAATTATCATACTATAGCTGTGCTTAAAACTGTGATTTAAATCCAAAAATATTGAATATCATTTAGCATTAAGCTATTTTTTTATTTCAGCACACAGGTTTTGAACTGTACATCACAATCTAAATAACAGTTGGGCTGGTATATCTGTCACACATATAGGGGTTATTAAGGAGAAAAATGCATACAGGTCTCACTGATTTTATTATTGTTGTTTATGATGTGTTGCTTAGTACACTTTTATCACTGTATGTATGTGTATAGCCTGCTTGTTTACAGACTGAATGGATGTCTGCTGTGTTAGAGTTTGCACTGTTTTTTGCAGATTATGTAGCATGCCATTCACTTCAACACTGGTATTATAGCTGCTTAGAACACCTTCAGTGTTTTTGTTAAAACACAGTTATAACCTCAGTTTTCTGACATTTGTGGAGATAAGGCATTTCTTTACAGCAGTTCATAATCAGTAAGTTTACATTTTGCAGGCTACTGATTAGCACTAACTGTAGGTAGATAATGCATACAGTTGTACACATACAATACTGTTAGTACATTTATTACATTCTTGTATGTCACATGTTGTGGTGATTGAACATATAAAATATTTGTTGCTGTTGTATTCATTATATTGATGTGTGTTCAGCCAGTTATCATGCTGCCTGGCTCAGATGTTGTCATATGGCTTGCGTCATTTCAACAATGTTGTCATATCACTTTTTCCTTATTTTAATATATATTTTTACAGTCATAGATTTTTATTGTGCTAATAACCCGGGTGGGTGTTTCTAAGCCGATACAAGTTTTCACAAAAGAATAATGGCATCCTGTTTACAAATAAGACATTGAGGGGTAGGCATTTTAAGGTACCTCTGTCTTTCATGGAAAAGTTCATCAGTCCCTGTGTAAATTCACAAATCACAGTACTTTAGTCTATGTTGTGCTTAAATTGTATAATATACAAAATCACCTACACATGGATTTCAAGCCTGTTCATAGGAGGTGCAGTATGTGGGACACATATCTGTCACAGACAAAACTGTGGTCTTAAGACCTTGTATTTCTGATAGTGTATGACTTATGAATATACAGGTGATTCATAACTAGGGTATTTGCGGAAGCCATGTATTCCAATCATAATGTCACCCCTCAGAAATGTATATAAGAGTGGGTAGAGGGAAATGTGCTTATTTAAACTCTGCAGTAGTTGTAGTTTCTGCATATGCCAAGTCAGGTACATACCGAAGGGATCATTGTACTCTATGATTGTTGCGCTAAAAGGGCAGATTGCAGTGTGATAATGACCTCTTTGGACCTGACTGCCATGCCCTTACTTATAACTTGTGCAACACAAATGATTTCCTCACCACTGTGGCCATGTGGTGGTCGAAAGTAAGGCTACTATCTATATGCATACACAGATTCATAACCACTGGCTTGACTGTTGTGGTTACATTATCAACATTAGTTATCGTTCATGGTTGACTTTCCAAAGGGTACAATTATGCAATTTTTACAACTGATTTTAAGAGCATGTTTTTTTACCATTTGCTTGTCATAGATAGGCCTTCTTGAAAAATGCTTCTGTCTGCATGGAAGTCAATGACAACCTCTAGCTTGAACTCATCTGCAAAGTTAGTCAGCCATAAACCTTCACTATTTGTTTCCATTGCAGTGAAATAGATGCCAAAAAGCAGTGTCCCCAGTAATGATCCATGGGGGACTCTGCTAATGACAGAGCTCTTGGTGGATGTAGTTTGACCTTTAAGGTCCTATCAGTGAGACAATTGCCTACCAAGTGTGTGATCAAAGTATTTATACTTAATTTACTGAACTTGTCTATAATGCCTGAGTTGGGTAATGTATCAAAATCTTGGCCAGGATGAGGTAAGCTGTATGCACAGTCTTGGCCAGTGTGCCGAAAGAAGATACTGCCAGCACTGCTAGCTGGAATTTTGTAAATAAGTATATGTCATTTGTGAATATCAAACTAATTTATACAAGATGCTGATGTTGCAAATTTATTAGAACTGTGTATCATATAACAGGCTTGTGTTACAAATGTATCAGAACTGTTTGTGTTGAAAAGGTATGTGTAAAGTGCTGTGTTTAAACTGTATCCACAGTGTGCCCCACTGGAAAAGAACAGAAATGTACAGGCACTACTGTAACCGTTTAAGTGTATATATTTTAACATAGGAAGTTGGAGGGTTAACCTCAGTCCAGCAAACTTAGAAAAATATCTGAAATTAATTTACGTTATAAGCTAGGTCATAAATTTACAGGTTTCAATGCAGCTAGAGACAGAAAGTTTGTACTAGGAAACTTTCTGCATTATCTTTGAAGTGAACTAACTGCTACTTTGAAAGCATGGAAAATGCAATTGTTTTATGACTTTCAACATCTACCAAAGATCTGAGCAAAAGCCCTTATATGTGTATTTTTTACAAGTAAATGCTAAATGCTGTCAGCTGCCAGCATTGGGGGTTTGCATGAGAACTAGAAGTCATATGACAAGAAATGATGTCATTCTGCAAGCTAGCCCAGCAGTAATATTTTAGATATTATTTTAAGTCTCTTAGTGAGATAGGGAATTCTATCCTCGGCTGAGGTGCCTTCTGCGCGGAGTCTGCATGTCCTCCCTCTGGTCACGTGGGTTTCCTCCGGTTGCTCCGGTTTCCTCCCACATCCCAAAGACATGCTGTAGGTGGATTGGACACTCTAAATTGGCCCCAGGCGTGAGTGTGTGCGTTTATGTGCTTTCTGTGGAAGGTTGGGTGCTGGGCAGGCAACTCGACACTGTAAAACTCCACTGCCAATCATGAGCGGACAGGTGATCCACTGTGGTGACCCCTAACCGGGAAAAGCCGAAAGAAGAAGAAGAAGTGAGATAGGAAATTCTGCATTCTGTCCTGGACCTGACAACAACCAGAAGATCCATTCACCACATCTGCCTTGCTCTAATAGTAAGTTGCTAGGGAATAGTATAATTCTCTTATATACTCAGGAATATAGTAAAATGTAGTTTAGATATTTTTTATTTATTTGAAACTGTCCTGCAATGTTGTTTTAAATATTTCCTGTGGTTTTGAACTCTGATGTCACTGTGGATATATACTGAGTATTTTCTTGTTCTTTTATTATTTATTATTAAATATATTTAAACCTTTCATTGTGGCTGATCTGTGTAGAAATATTTAAATTTTGAGAGTACTTGCATATTTATTTGGTGACACTGTGTAGGCCACTTCTAATAGCCTTGCTGTTGGTCAAACTACCATTTGTATTACTATTAATATCACTCAGTATATTGGGTACCCTTGGAAGACACTTAAGGTAGCTGGCAGGAGTGACTGGTGGCAGTGAAAACTACCTTATAGTCTGGGCAGAAGAGGGCATAGCTAGTATCACTCTCCTACTTTGGACACAATAGAAGAGTTTTCATGGGTTCTGTTCAAGCAGCTTTATTTTATACAAACACATCACGATATAAAATTGCTGACTTTAACTTAAGTAGCTTATATACAGACTAACTGCTGGAATTATACATGCTTACTCTCTGGCTGCACTCTCAAAATGGCACTAGGAATGGCACGTGCCCAACGTTTATGGATGCACATTACGTCTTTGACATGCTTCTTAAAGATACCGCACACAGCACATGCACTCTGATCTACATCCTCGCTCTTGAAAATAAAACATTCAATGTTATGAATCTATTTGGCATGCAGATATCATACACAATTCTCTATCATCCATTTGCACAAAGTACAATACATATATACACAGCTAAGTCTATGTTGCTGCATATTTCACACTGGGCCTGGATACTCGTCCGTATCATGTGACATAAAACTGGGAATTAGATTTAGCAGCTGGAGCTGTCTCTGTAAAATGTTCGGTCTTAGAATTGTCTGAGACATTTTCAGGAATGGAATCAGAGACAGGAACACATTCTGGAATGGGAACAACATTTGGTTCACTCTGTGATCTAGAGTCTTTGTCATTAAAACAATGTTGTGATGATGATTCTGGTACAGGCAGTAAATGTCTACGATTTCTCCTGTACTCCATACCCTCAGATTCTACAAGATAGGATCTCATCTCAGCACATATACCTGTAACATGACCAGTCTGGTTAAAACCTTTCACCGTTTGTATTCTCACTGTTTCTCCTTCCCTCAACAGATGAAGAAATCTGCTTGATTTATCATAACTGGACTTCTGGATCGAACGCTTCTTGAATAGTTGAGCCTTTATGGTTCTGTTGTTCTTAGCTTTAGGGCTTAATAAACTGGAACTAATAGGTAGCATCATTCTAGTTTGCCTGGAAAGATGTTTTGAGCAGGTGAGCCAAGAATATCATCACGGGGTATGTTTCTGAGATTAAGTAAATTCAAAAAGACATCGGTATTGTCACGCTTTGACCTTGCAAGTAATTGCTTTGCACTCTGCACTGCATGTTCAGCTAGACCATTTGACTTGCAGATATTCAGAACTGCTAGTAACATGCACAGAGTACCATTCTATTGCAAATTTCTGAAACAACTGACTAGTAACTTGAGTGCCATTATCAGAGATAACTTTGTGTGGACTACCATGAACTGAGAAATGATGTTTCAACTTAGTAATAACAGTAGTGGACGTAAGGTTAGTAAGTCACTCTCAAACCAGTTTGAATAAGAGTCTACCAATACTAAGTAGTGGTGATTGTTTCACTCGAAGATATCAGTGGCTACTGTTGACCAAGGTAGTTCAGGGACTGGACTTAGCTGAAGTGGTTCTGTTTGTAGATGCGGTCTAGTACTATTGCATACTGAACAAGAAGAAAGTACTTTATCAATGTCTCTCAGTAATGATGACCAAAACACTAATTCTCTCGCTCTTATTTTAGTGGCTGCGGAACCTGGGTGACCGTGATGCAAAATCTGGATATATTTTTGTTGTAAGGAAGCAGGATCAACAATTTTAGGACCTTTGAAAATAATACCATCTTCCATCAACATTTCATCTCTCTAAGGAAAATAGGTTTGCACTTCAGGTGGTACACTATCTGCTTTGACAGCCATCCAGCGTTAATGTAGTCATTGAGCTTTTGCAAAATTGGATCAGTCTTAGTGTGATTGATCTCTTAACTCATCAATCCTAGTGGTAGAAAAATTATGAAGTGCCATCACATCAAAGTCAAAATTCTCTGCGTCAATCTGCTCCATCGTATTTCTGGGTGATCTGGATAAGGTATCAGCCAGATAGAGTAGTTTGCCTTTGATATAGACCATTTTAAAGTTGTACTTTTGTACTTTGAGCATCATTCTTTGTAATCTTGCTGGGGCTGAATGCATAGGCTTCTTTAGAATAGTAACTAGAAGTTGGTGATCAGTTTCAGTCTGAATAACTTGACCGCAGATATAATCATGAAACTTAGAACATGCAAATACTATAGCTAAATGCTCTTTCTCAATCTGAATATATTGCGTCTCAGTTTGGGTAAGTGTTCTAGATGAATAGGCTACTGGTCTGCCCTCTTGAAGTATAACTGCACCTAGACCAAATTTTGAAGCATCACAGGAAAGAGTGACTGGTTTGTTTACATATCTTAATGTAGGTGGGGGTGGCAATTTTCTGCTTAAGGTCTTCAGATGCTTTCTGGTGGTGACAGCTCATTGAAGTCTGGTATGAATTTGCCTAAATAGTTAACCATGCCTAGGAAATGCTGTGGAGCTTGAACATTGTCTGGTGCTGACATCTCAAGGATAGCTTCTTGCTTGGCCGTATCTGGTCTCAAACCAGTACTGATAAATAAATGACCTACATATGTGACTTCTGGAGGTCTGAATTTGCACTTCAGAGGATTGAGCTTCAAGTTTACTTCATGTGCTTTGTCTAGAACTCTCTTTAGGTTTCTGTCATGGTCAGCTTTACTCTTGCCTCCAACCAGTAAATCATTTACTATTATGGCACAAGGATAACCCAAAAAAAATTAGCTCCATTGCATGCTGAAAGACTTCACTTGCAGAATTTATTCCAAATGGCATCCTTAAGAATCTGTATCTGCCAAGTGGGGTATCAAAAGTGGTTAGTAATGAGGATTTGTGATCAAGCATCACTTGCCAAAATAAACTTTTTGCATCCAAGACAGAGAAAACAGTGGCATTTGGTATCAGAGCTACGACCTCTTTGACTGTACGCATTGGGTGATACAATCTCTTCAATGCTTTGTTCAAACCTCTTGAGTCAATACATATTCTGATTTTGTCTGAGCCTTTTTTGTGAGCAACTACCATAGATGACACCCATTCAGTTGGTTCTGTAACTGGACAAATTACAGCTTGCTGCACCATTTTATCCATCTGAGCATTGATTTAATCTGCATAGCTATCTGAACTTTTCTTGCCGGTCTGACCACTGGAATGACCTCTGGATCTCACTTTATTTATTTTACATTTGTTGACCGGGAATGTCTGAATGAGCCAAAGCCCTTTTTCAGCAGAGGTCCAGGGAGAAAAGCTCCAAATTAAAACAGACAAAATTAAGCTAATACAAAAAATATAACATTTCATGGTAATTTAAGACTGCATGCAGTAGTCTAAAATAATTAATGTCAAAAGAAAAACAAGCTACATTACTGAAATACAAATGTTATATAATATAAATACAGTACCCGATGTCTTAGGAAGTAATTACAGAGAAAGGAAGGAAAAGGAAAGTGTAGAGATGACTTGGAGAGGAAGAAGGATAGAGTAGGTCAAAGGTCATATAGGTTGGTTATAAGAGGAGACAGTGGAGAATAAGGAGAAAGAGGGGTAAGTTAGTTAGATGAATATATTCAGGGAGGGTAAGAACAGTGGCACTTCATAGAATACACCACTGAAAGTTTGCCCAACTTGTCATCAAAAACTTCAGCATACTCTGAGAAAAAGGCTTTAGAAAAATTGGAACTCGGAGATGCACTTATGTGATGACCTTGCTTGGTAAAAGAAAGCAGATTCATTCTCAAACTATCTTTGAGACCAAATAAAGACTGCTGGTCTTCGCACTGCATAGAATAACAATTTGTAACAGTTTTTGGCCAAATAACATGAAAGTATAACTGAGCCTTTGGTTTGACTTTCTTCACCTCCATAAGCAACAAGTTTTGCACTACTGGCCACATTGAGTTATTAATTAGTTCTCATTTTAGCAAATGTGTCTGCTGATATAACATTACACTTTAAACCAGTGTCTACTTTAAGCTCTGTGGATTTACGATTTATCTGGGCAGTACAAAATACTTCGCTCTTTGCCAATATATTCACTGCATCATCTCTTTCACCAAGCACTGATACACCATCTACATAGAAAGCTGACTCTTGCGTCTCTACTTGATCAACCTGATGTTTTGTGTGACCTTTCTTTACAACTGTGTGAGGTTTACTTAATTTGCAAAACCTTTGAAAATGGTTCCATTCTTTACACTTGTGACATTGCTGGCCAAATGCTAAGCACTTGTCTCTTTTAGACTCATGATTTGCACCACAATTGTGACAGTTAACAATAAAGCTGTATTTGGGTTTTGCTGATTCATGTTTGCACTGCACTGAGGATGCTCCTTTAACTGCACCAGCCTTAGAACTTGTTGTAAAGCTATGTGGTTTCCCTGGTGAGCCAGCAGGGACTGTGGCTGCCATGTGCTTCTTAGACCTACTTTGGTTTGCCAGGTGTTTTATACTATCTACATTTGCTCTGGAGCCTGCTGAAACCATGTTCTTGTCACTCACAAGCATACCTGTGTGTTTTTCTGTCACTTCATGGATCTGGGAAATCTCAATGGCTTTGCTCAATGTTAAATAACTGTCACGAAGCAAGAGCTTTCTCACAGCAGCACTATTAATACCGCACACTAGCCTGTCCTTTATTAACTCATCTTTTAAGTCACCAAAATGACAGGTTTTAGCCTTGTTTCTCAGGTCAGTTATGTAAGCTGCAAAAGTCTCCCCTGGTTTCTGATCTGTCATGTAAAACAAATGCCTCTCTAATGTAATATTTGTCTGGGGGTTACACATCTCTCTGAATTTGCGCTTCAAACACGAGGGGTCTTCCCTTGATTCAGCCTGTACAACAATATGACAATTTGGGTCTATATTAGATCACTGAATGCTTAGGTAAGCGAACGGTGATTAATCGACCCAATGTAAGCGAAAGCTTACAAAACCGAACTGTCAGAACAGCAATTTTTTTCCAAGGGAAAAAAATCGCTGTTCCAACAAAAAATAAAGTAAGCACTTTAAAACATGAGATTAAGTGAGGGCTGTGCCCCCCACACCCCCCTACTTAAATATACCAAATCCGAGACCGCACTTCAGTGCCAAAAATGGCAAAGTACCAAAGCGGCCAAGTGAATTCTTTCCCAGGGAAAGAATTTGCTTACATGCCGCTTCAATATTTTGCAGTTTCGGTTTTGTCAGTTCGACCAAGATGCATTCGAAAACATGCGTCTTCGGTCTGCTGATAGGAACATAACAATTTTCACCTTCTCCCTCATATACTGCTGGTGCAAACACAAACAAACACTCTCTTTCTATGGCCTCTGACCCAGCTAGGTTTCACAAAATGAATGCCTTGGTGCGTGCATCATTATCTGAATAAGCTGCTTGTATAAAAATATCATACTCTTGCTCAAATATCTTCCAATTCTCTGCAATATCCTGATCAAATACAAGTGGTAAGGGCTTTCAAAATCTGTCTGCCATATTAACACATTCCAGTGAAGGGTTTTGCAAATAAGCACGAACACATACACATACATATATGCCAGTATTTGTAACTTTGCGCTTCTGAAATTATGGTTTTCAGCTTTCTGCAAAACAACTCTTTCAGGCATTGTAATACTCTTGAAATTATTGTATTGCAAGAGATCACCTCTTATCAGTACAAGAAACATATCAAACAACTGCACGATGCAAGCCTCTATGCAACTGGACTTTGCAAAATAAGTCTCTAGGGCATTGTAACACTCTTGAAATTATTGTCTTGCTAAAGTAATTTATCATCATTTTAAGAAGCATTTCAAATAACATCATTCTGTGAATGAACTGAGCAACAGAAGCTCAGAGTCAACAACATTTCAAAGTAATTGCACTTTGCGAATAAACTGTACACCGCATACTGAAATTTCCCCAAAATGGTGGTACCTTGCAAGGCAACTCTTTACAGTGCAAGAAACACTCTGTAATGGGGGCAGTTTGCAAATAGACACACCCAGCACAAGAAACTTTTCAAAATGGCTATACTTTGACTGCACTTTACGAAATAGTTGCACTTTGCACAAAATAACTGTTCAGAATACATACACAGTAATTAGCACACACTGTAAGCACTTTTATACACTTTGAGATACTTCGAATAACTTTAGTTATACCCTTAATACAATACGAAGCCATACTTATGCCCAAACACAGCATTTTGACAAAAAAAAAATACAGTTTCCTTGCTTTATTTAAGATTAATGTGCCCTTTTTTGCCCTTATTATATTTGTTTTGCTCATTTAATCTCTTTTCATGCCCATTGTACTTTTTGTGTGCTTGTTTCACTTTAAACATGCCCGTTTTATCCTTAAACATGCTCATTTTACTTACAGTGGTCACTAAAAATGGTATTTGCACTCCGGAGCAGCCGCACAGTAAACATTCAGAGTTTCATATCACACTAGGTTTGTTTATTTTTCGTTAGCCTAGTTAGTCAGGGAGAGTAGCAAAGATGTCAGCAGATGATTATGGCAAGCTGACAAGGAGCCAGTTGGCTGAGATATGCAAAGCCAAAGGACTGGTGCATGCCAACATGACTAAAGTGGAAAAGACTGCAGCCTTAGTCACAGCTGTATCACAGACCAGCAATCAGGTGAACAACCAGACTGGTCTTGGGGATGTACAACTCTCAGAAAATGGACAGTTCAACTTTGCCTCAGAAGACTTAAAAATCCATCAGGAGTTAGAGACTTGAACTGGAGGCCAAACATTTGGAACTATAATTAGCAGAAAGACTGCAGCATTTGAAGCTGAAGAAAAGGAGAAACAAATGGAATTAGAATCAGCAGAGAGACTGAGACATCTGAAGCCAAAGAAAATGAGAGTCAGAGGCAACATGAAAAGGAAATGCTGACTTTTCGATAGGGTCATGGAGGTAATGGGGAAGGGAGTAACTGAACCCTAGAAGCAATAAAGGTCAGTAAATTTCCTTCACAATTTATAGAGGGTGATAATTATGACAGTTTCATTCATATGTTTGAAAGGGCATTTAAACAGTATAATGTTGACCAAGGGCTGTGGGTATGGTTCTTCACCCCCTTACTCCATGGTAAAGCTGTAACTGCTGTTTCTAAATTGTGTGATACTGATTGTTTAAATTATAATACAGTTAAAATTTGTTTATTAGAGTGTTTTAAGTTAACACCTGAATCTTATAGAAAAAGTTTTATAAGCATAGATGCAAGGCAGATGAAAGTGTGTGTGACTGTATTGCTGAGTTAAGCACTTATTTTCATAGATAGGTGAGTGGGTGTCAGGTCATCACTTTTTAGGACTGGCAGATCTTTTGGTGAGGGAACGAACCCTTAGCACTTTGCCTGAAGACATGAGAATCTGGTTGACAGACAGAGAATGCAACATCGCAGATGAGTTGGGGAAAAGGGAGACCTAGCAAGCAAGGCATCACTGCACAGGAAAGGGATACCCAGTGCCACACATGGGTATAAGCGAACCCATGGTGGGCAGCCTAAACCACCCCAACAGATTCTGCCAGTAACAGGGGAAGTCATCAGTTGAGGTACACAGCCAGGATCAAGGGTTAAATGTTTTAAATGTAACCAGTGGGGCCATATAGCATATAAATGTCCATGGAGGCAAGGTGGGGAACAAAAGGTAGGGGAACCAGCAAGTTGAAGTGACAGAATGCAAACGGTAAGTTGTCTGGAGATAGCAAAGGTATCAAACTACCACAAAAGGTTATGCCCTATCTTAGTAGATGGAAAACAGGCCACTGCTAAGCGAGACACAGCCTCTGACCTAACATTTGTAAAGCCTGCAATGGTTAAAGAGGAGCACTACTTGCTTGGGCAGTCTACTCCAGTCAGAGCATTAGGAGGGACCCTATCATACCTCTCAACCTAGAGACATCAAAAATCTGGACAAAGGCCCGTGAAAAATAGGTACAAATCTGCATGCTGATTAACATAAAATTTGCATGCATAATTATGCAACCCCACCCACTCCAGTGGAATTGTGGCATACCAACTTTCAAACACAAACTGAAAAAGAGACAATCAAAATATGGCCCCAGACAGAGTCCCCCTGCAGCCATTTCAATGTCCCATTACTTGGCTATTTTGCCCCATTTACCATAAACACTGTAGTGTACATACTGCTTTACTTCTACAATGATTTGGATTTCATTTAAAACTTTTATTTTACATTTTATAGCACAAATACTGATAGACATCTGCCAAACAAAGCAATATAGTCTCGCACTGAAAACAGACTTAGCATTAAAGCTTCTCTGCCCTTCAAACTCATATTCATTGAAAGAGCATTGAAATCCACATTCAAAGAAAATGCATTTGGCCAGTGGCGGATAAGGATTTGGGTTGTTTTCAAATCACAGGCCCCTTGCACATGAAACATACATGTTTTCTTTGATAGATCTTCCCAACTGTATTAAATCATATTCCATGTATAATACAGCACACTTGTTAGAGTACATTTTAAATTTGTTGTTTTTAACATTTTTCCAGTAAGCATGAACCAATAATGACAACTGCTCAATTCAGAAATTTATATCATAAAAGTCTCCTTAAACATCTACAATCCACCAGTATCAGTAAACATACACAATCTCTGCAGAAGTAAAAGTCATCTAACTAATTCCACATTAAAGAGATCTGTAACAAATGAAGAGGCTGCCACTAACAAACAACTTTATATTTTATTGTTTTATCTACAAATAAAGTGCCTGTTGCCCTTGAGGAATAAATTGCCTATTACATTAAAAATGATAAGCTAATATTGCAATAGGGAATGGATGGCAAACTGAACAGGTTCATAGTTACTAGGTATCACTGCCAGAGAGAACATTCTCAGGATTGCAGCATCCACCCCTTTAAAAGTACAACACAATACAGTATCAGCAATCCATCTGCATCTACATACTGTGGGAGTAGAACCCACAGCCTTCTGCATCAAAAGCAAGCATTCTACCTGTTATGCTACTGCCACAAACTAGGCATAAGTAGCACTAAACTTTTATCCTCCTGAGGAACTATGCAGCACAACTTAAGATTAAGCAATCTAGAAAATGCATTTATTGGGGGGGGGGGGGCAGACAAAGGCTCAAAACCAGGGACACATTTTAAACATTGCTTGCACAATCTTAAAACATTTTATTCTAGCAAGTAGCAACATTTCTGTGTTACCATGCATTTCCTGAAAGATAGCCATTTAAGTTTCAGTTTTCCTATCATTAGTGAATTCAGTTTGCATTCTCACTAATTTGCTAGAAAAACACAATTTTTAACAGGAACAGGCCAAAGAGCTGGTGTGGGTAGGGAATTCAGACGTTTGGTGCCTGTACCTAAGGTACAGGGTTTGAGTCAGCAGCATTTAAAATAAATGGCACACACTCCCACACTTCCCCCTACTTAATGAGCAGATACATTACCAACTAAAACAGACTTAAATAAATTACACTAAGTTTTTTGTCTTACTTGGAGGAGAGGCTGGGTAGACTAAAACTTACGAACATCTCTGCCGCCATTGCTGTTTATATTTCCTATTTCCCTCCAGTCCAACACGCCCCTGTAGGCTGGTGATGCATGGTGACATCAGCCATAAATTTAAAGTACTAAACTGCTAATGCAAAAAAAAAAAAAGACCAGGAAGTTCAGAAATTAAGGAGGCCACTCAGAAATTCATGGCACCCCAATATTTTGCCCTCAAAACCGGTAAATACCAAGGAATTCGGTATGGTTGAGAGGTATGGATCACATTCCAAATATGTTTGGCTAGGGTTCACCTTGACTGGGAGGGTAGAAAAGGAAGCAAGCAAGTAGGTGTGTTTCAGGATATCCCTGCTGATATCCTGATAGGGAATGATTTTGATAGTGCAGTACCTTGTGTAAACGCAATGACATGCAGTCAGCCTTGGAGACAGGCATGTGGGTCTGGTAGTATGGGGGGACCCAGACAGATTGCACATTTGAAGTCAGGACTGGTAATGTGGCTACTTCAGGGAGGGAGCTACCCTGTAGCAGTGAAACTGAAGGTGAGCCACAGCTGCTAATGGGTACTGATGTTCCCTTGGACCTAGTGACTGCAAGGGCAGAGGTGAGTAGTAGTGCCCAGGCTGACAGTGAGACACAGCTGTAAGAGGATACCTGACTTCCTGTGAAAGGGGAGCTGGGAAGGGTTACAAAGAGAAAGCTAAGACAGGGTCAGCTCTCATACCCTACATTACAAGGCTTGAAGGAGGTAACTATGGAGGCACCTGATTCTCAGGGAAAGGGGGAATCTGTGTACTGGGGCAAAAGGGTTTCTGTATAGAGAGTGGACGCCTGAGGGAGGGCTGGACAGTTTGAGAATACAGCAGTTGGTAGTGGCAAGAGCCTAACTGTCTGGCACTTCTAGCCGTAGCCCATGACATTCCCTTTGCATGTCATATGGGCATAAAGTGTACAAAGAGCCATATTATGCCGAACCTGTATTCGTCTGGGATTTCCAGAGATGTAACAGGGTACTGCAGGACTTGTGAGCAGTGACAAAAGGTAGGCAAGGCAGGAGACAAGGTCAAATCTCCTTTGGTGCCTTTGCACCATATTGTGGGGCCTCTGAGTACCCCAAGTTCCACAGGAAAGACGTATATCCTAGTGGTAGTAGATTATCATATCAGATACCTTGAGGCAGTGGTTCTGTCCTCCATTGAGGCAGAAAAGGTGGAAAATGCTTTGTTAGAGATTTTCAGCAGGGTAGGTTTCCCACAATAAGTACTGACTGACAGAGATGCCAATTTCATGTCAGACCTACTGGCTTGTCTGTGGAAGCACTGTGGGGTGAAGCACCTAGAGACCACCCCATACCATCCCCAGACTAATGGTCTGGTGGAGAGGTTAAACTGTACACTAAAGACCATGCTGTGGGCATTTGCAGACCAGTTTAAGAGGGAGTGGGACAAATATTTTCCCAATCTGCTGTTTGCTTTTTAGAGAGGTGCCCCAGGAACCCACATGTTTTTCACCCTTTGGGTTGCTGTATGGGCATAGAGTGAGGGGACCTCTAGATTTTATTCACGATGAGTGGGAGGGTGAATGTGAATCCCACAAGGAGTCTGTTGTGGCATATGTCCTAAACCTCAGGACAAGGCTCAGGGAACTCATGGGCTTTGCCCAGGAGAACCTGACAGAAGCCCAACAGCAGAAAAAGGTCTGGTATGACAGGAATGCTCAAGCTAGACAGTATGCTGTGGGGCAGAAAGTTATGGTTCTCATTCCTTTCAGACACAACAAGCTGCAGGAAGCTTGGGAGGGATCCTTCAAAGTGGTAAGGAAGGTCTGTGATGTTAACTACATGGTAGAACTGCTAGGCAGGAGGGTGGGGCATAAAGTGTACCATGTTAACATGATGAAACCTTACCATGATAGGGAGGCCCTTGTGCTACGTATTTGCAGTAGGAGGCAGGAGGAGTCTTAGGGGGATCTATGGGTACAGGGAGCCAGCCAGCTAAATCCCAAACTACTATGGTGGAGCCTTGAGTTGCAGGCATGTGATATGACAGTACAACACTGTACTGGGGGCAGCAATGCCAAGGCAGCTGGAATCTCAAGACTGTATGTAGACAATATGGGGTAATGTATTCCCAGATAGGCTTATCCCTCTCAAGCAACATTTCTCAAGAGTCACTTGAAAAACTAGCTTGAGTCTTTGAAGGGGGGAAGAACTGTGACCAAAGAAGATACTGCCAGCACAGCTAGCTGGAATTTTGAAAATAATTATATGTCATTTGTGAATATTAAACTAATTTATGCAATATGCTGGTGTTGCAAATGTATTAGAACTGTATGTCATATAAGATGCTCATGTTGCAAATGTATTAGAACTGTTTGTGTTGAAAAGGTATGTATAAAGTGCTGTGTTTAAAATGTATCCACAGTGTGCCCCACTGGAACAGAAGAAAAATGTACATATGCTATTGTAACTGTTTAAGTGTATATATATTTTTAACAGAGGAAACTGGAGGGTTAACCTCAGTCCAGCACACTTTAGAAAAATATTTGAAATTAAATTACTTTATAAGCTAGGTCATAAAGTTACAGGTTTCAATGCAGCTAGAGACACAAAGTCTGTACTAGGAAACTTTCTGCATTGTCTTTGGAGTGAACTAATTGCTACTTTGAAAGCATGGAAAATGCAATTATTTTATGACTTCCAGCATCTGCCAAAGATCTGAGCAAAAACCCTTATATGTGTATTTTTACAGGTAGATACTAAATGCGGCCAGCTGCCAGCATTGGGGGTTTGCATGAAAACTATAAGTGAGACGGCAAGAAATGATGTCATTCTGCAAGCTAGCCCAGCAGTAATATTTTAGATATTATTTTAAGTCTCTTAGTGAGACAGGGCATTCTGTCATGGACCTGAAAACAACCTGAAGATCCATCCACCACATTTGCCTTGCTCTAATAGTAAGTTACTAGGGAATAGTATAATTCTTTTAAATATAGTCAGGAATATAGCAACGCTTAGTTTATAAATTTTCTTTATTTATTTGAAACTGTCCTGCAATGTTGTTTTAAATATTTCTTGTGGTTTTGAACTCTGATGTCAGTGTGAATGTATACCGACTATTTTCTTGTTCTTTTATTATTCGTTATTAAATATATTTAAACCTTTCATTGTGGCTGACTTTGTAAGAGATATTTAAGTTTTGAGAGTACTTGCATGTTTATTTAATGATATTGTGTGGGCCACTCCTAATAGCCTTGCTGTTGGTCAAACTACCATTTGTATTAATATTAATATCACTCAGTATATTGGGTACCCTTGGAAGAGACTTAAGGTAGCTGGTAGGAGTGACTGGTGGCAGTGGAAACTACCTTATAGTCTGGCCAGAAGGGGGTATCGTTAGTAAACCTGTGCCAGCCTCTCCCAGGTGTGTATGTGTATAAATCAAACCTCAAAGGGTGTGTGTGTGTCAGCTACTTGGACAGCAACACAAAGCACTGGTTGGACAGAGAGGGTGCTGGATGTCTTGGCTTGGTCACTCAGCTGAGCTCTCAACTGTATAGCTGTGCCAGTGGGGAGTCTTACTGGGGCTTTGGAGAAAGAGTGAGAAACCAGCCCCGGACTGATTGTGGTCTTGGTGTGCTCTTAAGGGAAATTGCACTTGATGCAGAGAGCTGCTTCTGGAAATACTGTGTGTGTACCTGTCATCCTTACAGTGTACGTGCCCCACTGGTGCCAGTGGTAAGGATTGAAGCTCTGATTACTGGTTTAGTGGTGGGTCGTGACAGCCACATCCACTGCTTTTTTGCCACTCTCAATGAAGTCCACCACATTTCATAGGCATAACCTTCCTTTAAGAAACCCAGACTAATATACGGCCAGCACTGCATGTTATCTATGTCCATGATGAGTATTTACATGGGGTTGCATATGAGTCTAGTCAGACTTATGGGCCTGTATTTTCCCTGATCAATGTTTTGAAATTCTTTGTTCAGAAGAATTACCATAGTCATCTTCCATTATTTGTCCACAAAATTTGACTGTAGGTTATAGTTGAAAAGTGATTCAAGTGGACCAGCGATGTCATGTTTCATGCTATGTAGTAAGAATTCCTAGATGTTATTGGGACCTATTGATGCAGTGTATTTTGGCTTGAAAATTGCATTGCAGAGATGTTCACTAGTGATGGTTGTGTGGAATGTGGTAAACAGTATTTCCTTTGGAATACCAGGTGGTGATTGGGAGAATAAATGTCAGCTGAACCTCACATTTACATTAACAAAGACACACACACACACACACACACACACACACACACACACACACACACACACACACACACACACACACACACACACACACACACACGTAACTGTGCAGGGAAAACACGCAAGGGAAAAAGAAAGGGAACGATGACCTACTTCCATAAACTCACACGAACAGTATACTGAGGCAGACTGCATTATTAAACAGTGCAGGTCACCATAATAATGTTATGTTGATATTTACAAGATGTTTGTTTTTCAAACTTCATTTATGTTAATGTGGCATGAGGCAGTGACAGGCATGCTTCCATTCAAATGTCAGGATATACTACATGAACTTGATTTGTGTATGGTTGCTATGCTTCATACTGGCCAGTATTCAAAGGTTCAGATGATGTTCTGATTTCCAGTGGTAAGCTGTGTTACGCATGCCATTTATTGGTCTTTTTTGAATTGCTTACATTGGTGATGTATATTTCCCCTGACATGTTCTGTTATTGATCGTGTCCATAACTATAGATAAAGTAACATAGGGAATGTGTTATGTGCATTATGAACCTTTCATTAGCAGCAATGCTGTTGATTAAAATTGTGCCACTTGCTAATATTTGCATCATTTAAAATTAAACTGTGTTCAAAATAAGAAGTTTGACTATGCTAGTACACTTTCAGTCTAGAAAGGCTCCAATCCAGTTACTGGGTTACCAAATATTAAATAAATAAATGGAACGTAAGTAGAAACCCTTTTCATTGCCAATTAAATGTCAGGAAACAGTTTTACATCTGGACTTTTGGTACTTGCTTTGACAGTGTGACTTCTGTTCGATGAAGCAGATTTCACCATTATTGACTGTGAAACAGCTGCGCTTTGTTCTCTGTTTCCTTCCCATATAGAAAAAAGTAGTCAGTTAAATGAGTTCAGCACAGTCGATTCAGCCTACAAGTTTCTGTCAAGCAGCATCATTATGGTGCTGGGTTTGATTCTAACAGTTTCTTTTTAACACTGAGCAAATCACATAACTAGCCAGTGTACCCAAGTTGTCTATGTGAAGTTCCTAGTGGGTCAAATTTGATAAATAATTTATAATAAACCCGGCTGATGTCTGCTATGTCATATGCATGTAAGGATTAAATGAACATTTGCTTGGGACATCATTTTAATGTTGAAAGGTGTATGGTGGCAGAAAGCCTGCTCTGTGAGTAAGGCTAAATAAGCTTTACTGATCCCATCATAGCTGAAGCTCTGTAAGTTACATGATCATTTTGCAGAGAGAGAGAGAGAGAGTGTGTGTGTGTGTGTGTGTGTGTGTGTGTGTGTGTGTGTATTAGGTTTGCCAACGTTTCATGTTAAAAATTCTGCAAATTTACGTGAAAGCAAAATGTGTACAGAATAGAAGTGTGCATTAACCTCCCTTTGAGGGGGATTGTTGCACAATATTACTGTGCTCAATCAAACATATTCTTTTCCTCAATGTCAGTGACAGTATCCCTTAATTCAGTTGGCAGCCCTAGTGTGTGTGTGTGTGTGTGTGTGTGTGTGTGTGTGTGTGTGTGTGTGTGTGTGTGTGTGTGTGTGTGTGTGTGTGTGTCTGTGTATCCTCTCAAGTCCTTTGTACGTTGACTTACAAGGCAGAAATGTGGGACATTTTGACAATCTTTTGTCCTGCGTTTTCCTTGATCATGAAGAAGAGGGTAAGGATTCAGTTCTGGAAGTATAAAGAAGAGACATATTCCTAGCCATCTGGAAGCCTAACTAGTCACCAGGGAAAATGTCTGTATACACAGTAAATAACCAGACTAAATTCCACTATTCCCTATTTTTCGTCCATAGGAATTTATTTTGACACAGCAGTGAAAAAACTTTAGAATGTGGCAGCATGACAAATCATGGTAAACTGCTGAAACTTCACCTTTAACACTTCCTGACTGTTATTTATACATTTTTCATGTAGTCTTGCAAATTCCTCACAGCCATGTCTCAGTCACAAGGGCACTACAAAACTTAAGTCAACAAACACTGATATATACATAGGAGCCAAAAATGTCATATCACGGCTTAGTGTTGAGGTTTCAGAACGCACTCTTGTCTGACACGTTACATTAGACCTGAGAACTGTCCTTGCTTTTCTTTTAAAGGTTAAGTAACAGGATGCTGTAAGAAATACTGCTTTATCTGGTTCATTGTAACCTCAATGGGAATGCTGAAAGTCAGCTCTAATTTCTACTGCATTGCTACTGTACGATATAGCAGCGGTAGCAGGTCACGGCAATGCAGACTGACCCTGAAAGTGCAGTCTTTGTAGATGACTATAAAGGCAGGCCTGTCAACAGTGGAAACCTTCTTATCTTAGTTGACATCTTTTAACCCAACAGGTCATAACCATTACTTTTATATTACATGTGCTTGTATAGAGTGTTTCACTTTTATGGTCAAATGTTGCATTTTTGAGCTGTCTTCACTTCACATCGAGCTAACCCTTTAAGCTATACACTGAGTACTAGCAATTATGATAAATCACTGCATAAAAACATTCAGTAAATTGATTTGGGGAAATATTTAACTCAAAATCCACTAAACAGCGTGTTCTCTGGATAACTTTAATCTGTACACTTCCCTTAAAGAAAAGTATGTATTTAAGTAGGTTCTTGATGTTAGATGTATTTTTAAAGTTCTGAAAAATCCCCTTCTGATGAGGCCTGTTTCCCTTAAGGATACTGTCCATGACAGTTTAATTATGAGGGCGCTTCTCTGAGATTCCTTGCTTGTTTAGAATTCTGTTGCTTCAGTCAGCCACTCTTACAGTCATCTAAAGCAGGACACAGTGACAGTAAAGCTTTTCTTTTGCCACTAAAAATGTTAAATATTTACTCAAAACACATCACTTCGTATGTATCTTCAAGGCATTGAAAAGGCATTGAAAGACCAGCCAGGGGGACATGAGTGAATAGAGGCCTGTGCTGCTCTTTCTGGTGAAGAGAAGCTAGAGATTTCTTTTGGCTTAGCAGCTTCTTAGTGGGGGCTGTGGTAGCATTGTGGTGAACAGACATAATGGGGCAGTGTTTATAGATGGTGCAGTGTGCTGTATGTAGGAGTGTGTGTGTGTGTGTGTGTGTGTGTGTGTGTGTGTGTGTGTGTGTGTGTGTGTGTGTGTGTGTGTGTGTGTTAGTGCAACCACAGATTAACAAAAGTAATTTAAATATAACCTAAATGACCGTATGGGTATCCACAAATGTAGTACAGGTTTGACCGGTAATGGTGTCCTGGAGAAAGGACGTGCTACCTGAGGGAGGGTACTGGTAAGGTGGAAATGGTCATGAGACTCAGTGGCCCTGGAATATCTATGAATCTGTAAAGAGGTTGGGGCCATTACAGTGGGGGGCATAACCCCCAAACCTTCTACCTGCTTTATGCAAGGACTCAGAGACTGTCACCCAGATGCCACCATCAAATGAAAAATGAATGGATGTAGAGGATGTCCGATATAAGTAAATGGGAGGGACAGATGGAACCTTCAAAACTGCAGTTCTGGCTTTAGGATTTAGTCCCACTTGGCTCAGAATCACAAGCTTCCTGTGAGGGCAGCATATTTTCTGAGTGTTAAGTTCTGTGATAATGTTGTCTGTAAGGAAGTTCTGGTAGTGTATTCATGGGCTAATAAGGTTTTCTCTTCACCTTTACCATCAAGAGTTTCTTCTTCAATTCTTACAGCTTTATCATCAACATTGTGTCTTACCCTTCCTCAGATTGTTGCTACATTATTTCTATATGTCAGCAGTGTCATGAATTGGCATTATAGACTGCAATGCATTTAAGAAAGTTAATTTAGTTGTGAAATTGCTGTTTATCCCTGCAGGGAATTGGACCAACAACCTTCTCTGGTATTGGGAGCTGGTGTTTGCTTCTCACTTCCATTTCTCTCACCAACTTCTCTAGTACCTGTCCCATGAATCAAACACAATTCTACTGGGGAACTGCTAGGGATCCATCCCTCTGCACAATTCAACCAATCTTGGCAGTTCATTTTCATGTTTTTAATCCAGCTCATCTTCTTACATCAACTGTACAATTAATTTGGTGAACTTTGCAGAAAAGCATACTTTTGTCTGCACATCTTTTACGTTGTCAGTTACAGATAGGAAGTTCATAGGTTCACAGGAGTTTACTAGGCTATTGGCCCTTGGGCCTTTATAAGCCTAGCCATGTTATACCCTTGTTCCTGTATTGACCAAGTTATATGGTCTATATTTGCACCATGAGTCTATAATCAGCACCGACTGCCCTTAGCCAAGAGGGACACAGGTAACACCTCTGGGGTAAATTTACGGTCTCCCATCCAGTTGTCGAAGTTATGCTTAAATAGGGTCATTGAGGAGCTCTGTTTTCCAAATGTTTACTTTTACTGTAGATCATGTACAGTAATGTTAGTACACTGTTAACTGACCACAATTAAGAAATTTAAGCCATATTAACAAGTGTCCATGATAGCAGAATCTCTGCATTCCAGACGTTTTATCTTAATGGTTATAATAAAGATTTATACATCGAAATGTTGAAAACTGGAAAAGCTAAAATATTGTGTTCAATGAAATTAAAGTAAGTGACTATAAGTGGTGATTTTGAATGTTATTTTTCCATCATATTAATGGGTACTTTAGTATTCTTTTGTCTGAACATATTATAATAATCACATTTTTGCACTTTCACTCCTGACTATGGACATATATGAAGACCATAAAGCATGCCTCTCAATCTGCAGACACTGAACATATAAGCAAAGGCCTTTGATATGTAAGGACATTCGGCCAAAAATCTGAATATCTAATTTGGGAAAAAAAGAATATTCATTAGAAAATAACTCTTCCCGCTTCCAATAGTAATGTGGAATACTACTTGGAAACATGTTTAAAAAACAGATTGACAAAATGATGGAAAATATAAGTACATTATCAAAGACACATTGTACAATATGTAGACTTTAATGAACTGTATTTCAAAATTCTACAACACAAGGTCATTTACTTTTGCTTCTGAGAAAGGGGGATGTAAGATGTGCACCCTGTTATTTTAATTATTTGTGTCACTAGTATGTTGGCTATGTAGTGTGGTTTTCTGTGCACAAAACAGCTTCAAAAATCACAATGTGTTGAATGGGGTTCATTGGACTGTATGAAGGGGTAAATCAAGCCTGAAAATATGGGCATACCTTCAAAAAATAGGTACATCATATGCAGGGGCAAATCAAGCCTCAAAATATGAATGCTCCTTCAAAGCAGGTACAGGTGAGAGGTCTGCCAAGAAGGAACCCTGGTATGTGGTGTATTATTTGTTCTGACATTTGTGGGGTCTCAGGAATGTGAGTATTTAATATAGGGAGAACACTGGAGGGCTTGGTCTCCCTCCAACAATGTGTGTGCATGCATGTGTGTGTGTGTGTGTGTGTGTGTGTGTGTGTGTGTGTGTGTGTGTGTGTGTGTGTGTGTGTGTGTGTGTGTGTATGTGTATTTGTGTGTGTGGATGTGGGTGTCTTTACAAATCTAATCATTTATATATATATTTATTTATTTATATATTTATGGGATTTGGAAGGTATATATCTTGGGATTTGGAATGATCTTTCAGGTTTAGTTTAAGACATGTTCAGACTGGGGATCCACTATGGATACATTTCTTTGCACTTTGTATGATCTTGTCTCTTAAATGTGATTGATGAAAATTTCACATCAGACATGGAGAGTGAGGTTATAATGCAAGTTTAGCATTCCTTTTGCATACCTGACATGGAATGTATTTTGATTTTGTAATGTGAGTGCAAAACAAAAAAGACGTTGGCCATTGGTATGAAAAAACAATGACTACTACTTCATTTGTGAAGTATTTGGAAACTTGAATATAGTGGAAATTCTGAGAGAAAATGTAAACGTTGCTGCAGTTTTAGGGCAGCATTTTCCAGATAAATGCATTGAATTACCTGACAATTTTCAAAATCATTGTAGATACTTTTATGTATAAAGAGGAAATATAGTGTCATTTCAAAATTGTGTGAAATTTTATATATTTATTTGCTTGAAACATACTTTTACTCAGATGTAAAAAAATACAGAGTCATTTGATGATGTTAACAAATGTAAAAACTATAAGCATTAAGTACGGATATTAAGGCCTTCCAACATTATAAAACTGTTTACATGATTAAATCTAGTATCTTAAAAAAAAATATGTGGATCTCCTAAAGTCTGACCTAGCCAAAATTAAGCCTGAGAAGTTCAAAACAATTAAAGCAAGTTCTCGGGTTTAATTATATGGCACTGCTAAATATAGCAGAGGTTCTTCCGGCTATTTTTGTGGACAACTCAGTATTACAGGAGGAGGAGGAGGAGGAAGAATGGGGTAGGGACATGTAGTAATCTTGGAAGCATGACACAAATGCTGATTGACTGACTAGCATTTTCATGTTTTTCGTTTGTCATTGTTTTTGTATGTTGCTGGAGGATTTGCAGAATAAGAATTTCATTGTATTTTGTGACACTGTCTCTAGTACATATGACAATAAAGTTGAATTGAATTGAATTTTGTTTCCATTGTCCTTTATACTGTTTTAAGTAATTGTATCAAACTAGGCACTAGGCAGCCCAGAGGGAAATTAATGCTGGCAGGTAGCAATAAACTGTTGCACAAACTGTTTTTTTCTTGCTAGTTGAGATGAGAATAATGTGTAGAAACAATAAATAAATAAATAAAATAATTAAATAAATGTAAAACAGATTATGACTTTTTTCTTTCTGTTCTGCTGTTAGGCTGCTGGATTTGCTGCCACAGTTCATGTTGTTTAGTTTAATTTTACAGAGGCAAAGCTTTTGCAGTAGAAAACTTGAGTCTAGTGACCCAACATGATGCATATATTTTGGAAACATCTAACACTCTGCATTGCAGCATTCCTCTTAGTTTTAGTAGTTTTCATTGCTTGGACCAAGATTTTTTTTTCTGTATGCTTCTAGTAATTACAAGTTATAGGATACAGTGCAAAGAAACAAGTTAAAGTCGACACAATACATCAGAAATGTCAACAAACTTTACCAAAAATAGTGTAGAACTAAACATTAATAAATCAAAATGCATTGTTCTTTCTGATTAAAATACCATGTAAATATAGGTATATGACTCAACCAATAAAACCCAGTACATTTAATGTCCCTCAACAGTATCATGTACTCTAGACCCAGCTCATTATAAACGCAGCACAAGCATGGTAGGCCTAATATAGCTCTCCCTCACTCATGTAAGGGGCAGCACCATCATTTTCTCTTGCTGTATCACTTTATCCACTACCCCTTCTTCCTTTCCAAGGCATTTTAGTGGCACTAATTCCCCTGATGTTCCCCAAATGACCCTCCCCAGTGCTTTATTCTTCCCAGTTTGTCTTCATATTTTTCTTTACCTAACCCCTAATATCCCCATTCAGATTTTCTTTCCATTTCCTTCCATCCTTTTGCAATTACCTTTTTGACCACCCTGTCATAAACTGGAACTCATCTCTATCATACCTGGAAACATCAAAAATCTGGACAAAGACCCATGAAAAGTAGGTACAACTAGCCAAAAATCGCGACACCGATTAACATAAAATTTGCATACATAATCATGTAACCACTCCCACTGGGATGGAATTGTGGGATACCAACATGAAGATTGAAGTCACTAAATAATAATAAATAATAGCAGACATTTGAATTTCAGACTTCATATCCCTAAGAAAATACATAATAATGCATAATAATGCAAAACATGTTATTCTAGCAACTATCTGAGTTTACAGGAGCACTATTTAAAATCTGTCCCTATTTTGGGGCCTTTGTCCCACCATTATTTTTGGTTTTGTCCAAATTTCTTGCTCTGAGAGATTGAAATATGCGCTTTGAAATAAGTGTATACTTCTCTGGCCATGAACAAAGACACTTTGGGTTTCTTTTGGAGACATGGATCAAGGGGGATTTGCAGCAGGTTGCTACCCTAGCTGCACAAATGAAGGCTTACGGAAAGTTTTTGTTGGGTTGTATTGTTCTTGTATGTATGGAAGCCAGTCAGAGTCAAGGCCAAGGAAAAA
This sequence comes from Protopterus annectens, assembly GCF_019279795.1. NCBI lineage: Eukaryota > Metazoa > Chordata > Ceratodontiformes > Protopteridae > Protopterus > Protopterus annectens. The sequence continues at coordinate 1,190,251,000 of NC_056747.1, read as the reverse complement.
ACTGGAATAGGTCAAAATGTGATGTAGATCTCTTGCACTGAAACATTTTTAATACACTTTTGACACCATGGATAGTGGCCTAGCTTTTTTAACTTTAACTTCATTGAACATAGTGAAATGCGGGGAGCTCTTAACTGGAAAAATGAGATAGTAGTAGTAGTAGTTGTGAATCTTTTAGGTGTACTACAAACACCTAAAGATAAAGCGGCGACTTTAGGAGGCAAGAGCTGCGATTGAGTTGTAGGGAACTCAATAAAAATTCAACAAACAATGGCAGAAAAGTCTGAAGAAAAGTGACTATTTATCAAAGTGTTTCTTTCAACAGGCTGGAAAACTGAGGTGCTTCAAATTTAGTTCAAGTAGAAGAGCAACAGGGCTGTACTGCCAAGCTCCCACACCACAACACAGAGCTACCAGTATCTGGGTTAGGATCGTCAAGGAGCGGTGTGGTCAGAAAAGTTTCTAAACTCACATGTCAACATTCCTGACTCCAAAAGTAAAATGAGCAGTGACAGTGAGGGATTTGTCTGCTATACCTCTGTTTGAGAGCTTTCTGAGTATCACCAATTTTCCGAGGAGAATGTAGGTGCGGAAAGAGGAGGAGACTGGCAGGTTTGGCAGAATGACAAGAACTGTGAGGGAGCTGCTGCTTCTGTCTTCTGACAGAAAACCATCAGGAGTTGCAATTCCCGAGCCCACAGACACAAATGTGAGAAAGATGCCTTAACATCCCCATCACCTGGTCATGTCCATGTCGACTGCGACCCTTCTGCTGTCTCAGGTAACTGGCAAGCAGCATTGGATGAGTTTCACAACTTAATGAGGAAAGACGAGCAACTTCTACATAAAACTGCTAAGGAAGTACAGGGATCCTGAGACCAGACACACTGCTCAGAACCTGGAAATACCCCAGATCTATTAATGACCTGGCCAGGTGTTACCACCATGCGTAAATTGTTTGGAGAGAACTTAAAGAAGCAGTACAGAATGCCCTCAGATGCTGATGATCAAAAGTTACAGGGATATGCTGCAGGTTGGAAACAAAGTAGGGGTTCAGAGGGAAGTGACTCACCCATGTTCTGCCCTATTGAACTTCTAAGCATCAGCATCCTTTTCTTAACTCAGTCACAGCCTTTAGACATAGTGAGCATCTGCTCTAAGGCATACTCTAATTATCCACCTGACGAAAATGCTAGCACTTGTGAGAAATACAGCATGGGAGCTGAGAAACTGACCTAGAAGCACTGTTCCATTTATGCTCAAGTTGCACTCACTCTCCTGTGGACTACACAAACAGGAGGCAATACAGTGATCAGATAGTTTGCATTCCTTGCTATCTTATTCAGTCCATTTTCATTAACAATTGAAAGGGTATTACCACACTACCCTGCACGGTACTACAGATATGTTAAGGTAATCAAACCAGGCAAAGGCACCCAAGGTCAGTGTTCACTGACTGATAAAAGGTGAAAATCACACCACATGCAGAATCTCATTATCTATTAATATATAGATATACAAGTTCCGAAATACATCTTAAAGTACTAAATAGAAAAAACAGCATGACAACTACAGAGTGCAACAGCTAAAAGAAGATATAAATGCTTAAAGCTTGATTATCCCTTGCATTTGAAAATCCAAACAACCCTCCACTTCCTTAACCTTTTTAGCTCAGCTCTCCTATTCCCTTGTCTGCCAGTTCCACAGACATCTTTCTTTCCAACAGACTTCCTACCCTGCACTGGTCAAACACCACCAGTAGAACTTTTCCCTAAACACCTACCAAAATTCCTATGCATTCTTCTCTATCATTCTTATACAGATCCTGTTCCCACATTCCTTACTTTCCTTCCAAACCACCAAATGTAAACTACTGTTCTCTATACCCTCATTCTCTGTGCCACTTTATTAGCTGAAGCATAACTCCTAACTTCTGACACACCCCATCCTTCCATCTTTTTACTCCATTCTGAATGAACCTATCACATGTCTTTTGTATGTCCACAATGGTTTTATCCTGTGGGCTATTTGCAGTATGCCTCATAAAATACAGTCAGTGTAAAGCATTAAAACCTTTAACTGTTAACTACTTGCTTCCTGTAGCTCAGTGGACATGGTTTGATTCGTTCCACCTCCATTACCTACTACATAACTCTGAACAAGTCATTTGACCAAACAGTGCTTGTGCTTTCAACATGCTCCGAAAAAAGGGGCACTTGTGTCTAGGAAGTTTACCTGCTCAACAAGTAAATAAAACAATACATGAACAATTGTAATAGAATTACTCTCAGTCATTACCTTAGTCCTCTCCAGAAGCGCATATTCTTTCCAGCATTTATTTATCATATTATTCACCTTTACCTTTAAATCCATTTGTTTTCTACCTGCTGTTACAGTTGAATAAACCTTTATAACCAAGTACTTTCCCAACCCAGCAAGCACAGTAGGTCTGATTCCACCCCCCCCTTCCTACACCCTATACTCTATAGTGATTTTTTGGATGGAAACATAGTCCTGACGCCTTTCCAACCCTACTGAATATCCTCCAGTATCTCAGCTAACATACTGTTCACATCTTTCAAAAGCACAATGCCATTAACTAGAAAGATTAATATTACTGTGACAATCTCATCCTCTTTCTCCCATGCCAAAGAAATACTTGAGTGTTCCCTGCGTTAGTTTTTGTGGGAGTGGATAGCCTTGCCTTACCCCTCTACCTAATTCTTCCTGCTCTGATGTACTGCCATAAGCCATAATATAGAACCATGGTCCCATGTATAATGTTCTAATACTTTGCAAGATTCTAACATCTGTTATTACATGTTGCAATGCTTCAAACAAGAACTACCCCCTCCCCAAAAAATAATAACTGTATCAAAGGCTTTCTGCATATCATTAGAACAATACTGGCATTTACTTGAGTCGTTCTGTCAGTCTGCCCAAGGTACAAAATTGGATGAAAGTCACCAATGACCTGTGCAGGACCTGCCCTTATCAAATCTCACCTGAGTGTTATCAGTCAGTGGAAGTTTCTCCTTTAAATTGGCTGCCAAAACATTTTTGGAAATAGCTTTGTATCAGGATTGAAAACTGAAATTGGGCAAAATTAGCCTGGTGTTCCTGGTCTCCTTTTTCATGTATCCATTGCCTAATTTAACTTCCTTCCAAGGACATCGCTGTCGTCAGGATTTATCTCTTTACTGAAATCGATTGAGAAGCCATATGGTCTCTTGGCCTTCCGTCCCTTCACTTATTTTATCACTACCAGTAAGTCTACCCTTATCTCCTTACACAAGCCACTCTGGTCTTACTGCAGCGACTTCCATTCCTCTTCTCTAAAGAGCTCTTCCTCTAAGCTAGTGTCTCTGTACAAGTTATCACAAAATCCTCAGAAACCTTCCCATTTCTCCAGACTAGCCTCTTACACATTCCATAGTTTATAGCTCTCAACCACAGCTGCTTCCTCTGTTATGTTAACTGTCACAGTAAAAAAGATTAATTTCCAGTTTCCATTTTGCTCACCCCATCTCCCTTTCTCCCTCATTCTGCTTGTGTCTATAATTCTTCTCTACATTTGAAATCTTGTTTTAGCTCCTGTATTCTTCTGTCCCTGTCTCCCTCTCCCTCCAGCTGAGCCACTGGCTCATTTTCAGTGGAAACCCGAGGAGAAAAGCTCCGGAGATTTTACAGATACAATGAAGTAATAACACAATTAACAGTTAACAACACAATTAAAATGAACTACTAACACAGTTGTCAGGTATTTATAAGTACAGAAAAATGAAAAAAAAATACAAAACATAAAAAGTGCTTGGGGTGGGGGATGGTTCTTATGTGTGTGTGAGGGCAGTTTATTCCAGGCTTGGGCTCTACTGCATTTATATAGTAGTTTTTCATAATGTTTGTTAGGTTTATATATGTCAAGGAGTTGTTGATTAGATGTACTGAGAGTGCAGTTTGGGGTATAATAAGATACAATGGAGGAGAGAGAGGCAGGAAGTAGGTTTGTATAGAACAGAATGTATGATTTGAAATTGAGACATTAGGAGTTGTTGGGTGAATTCTAGCCATGTAAGTGAGTTAAGTGCAAGGCAGTGGTGTGAGTTGTGTGGAGAGTTAGTGGCAAATCTGGCTACTTTGTGGTAAGTTTATTGGAGTTTAGATAAATAAGTGGAGTGAATGGAAGTGAGGATAGGGGCTGCATAGAGAAGGGAGGGAAGGAGGAGAGACTGAGATAGGGACAGTCTAGCATCTGAGTTAAGAAATTTCTTATTTCTATGTAGTAGACCTAGTTTTGGTGTTTTCTTTTTATATTTTGCTGAATATGCAAGTTATATTTAAGTTCATCATCAATAATTGTACCTAGAAGCTTAGTGTGGGATTTGGCCTGGATGGTGGTCTTGTCAAGGGATGTGATGACGAAGGTAGGTGTATGGTGTGAGAGAGGATGAGGGAGAAATAGTAAGAGTTTAGTTTTTCTTTGTATTTAAGATGAGTTGATTTTTGGTGAGCCACATTTCTACGGACAGGAAAGAGTCTTGTGTGTGTGTGTGGAGGTCAGAGATGCTGTTGAAGATGGAGATGAGTGTAGAATCATGGGCATATTGAATGAGGGGGGATTGTTTGCAAGAGGTATGGAGGTCATTTATGAAGGTATTGAACAGAAGAGGATGGGTCCTTGGGGTACACCAGATTTTATGGGTAAAAAGGAGGAGGAGGAAGTGAGCCATGTGACAGATTGCTGCCTGTTGGAAGGGTAGCTGGTGAACCAAGTAAGGGAAGTAGCAGAGAGATTTAGATAATTGAGTGTAGAGAGGAGTAAGGAGTGGGAAACAGTATCAAAGGCTTTCGAGAGGTTGAGGAAAAGACAGGATGCAAGTTTGTTGTTGTCTCTGGCCTCAGCTACTGTGTGAGTAAAGGCTAACAGTGCAGTAGAAGTACTGTGGTTTGGCCTGAAGCAATGCTGAGTGTTAGTTGGTAGGTTTTTCTGAAGGAGAAAATTAAATATCTGAATATGAATACACTTTTCAAGTATTTTTGATAGAAGGTAAAGTATGGCTATGGGTCTGTAATTATATGGGTCAGTGGAATTTCTGCCTTTATGCAGAGCGATGATGTAGAAGGCTTTCTAAATGTCTGGGACGGTGGCTTCTTGAATGGATCTATTTATTAGCAGGGATACAGGGTAGGCTATGGACTCAGCGGCAAGTTTAAGGAAGGTTATCTGCAGAGGGAGAGCAGGGTTTAAGCTTAAGCATGAGTGATTTAATGTAGGCTGTAGAGACAGGTCTCAGGGTGGAGGGGTGGTGTTAGTTGGGCTAGAGGAGGTTGGAGATGAGTTGGAGTTGTGATTTGTGTGTGTAGGTTTTGGATGGTATTGATGAAGTAATAGTTGAGAAAGGTGGCAGTTTCCAGTGGGGTATTGTTTGAGAATGGGGAGGGAGTGGATGGGTTGCTGGGGTAGAGGATCGTGTTTAGGGGGGCCCAGAATTTTTGAGGGTTAGATATTCAGTCAAATTGGGGTGAGTTGTAGAAAGATGTTTTGTCTTTATTAACTAGTTTCTTGGTTCGGTTACATAGCTCTTTGTAGTTTTGGAGTAGGGAACGTGTTTAGGTTTTAGTCCAAGCTTTCCAAGCACTATCTCTTTTGTGCATAAGAACTCATGTTTCTTTGGAAAGCCTGGGGGCATAATTGGCTTTAGCTCTGATTTTCCTGGTGGGGGCTAGGCAGTTGAAAGTGTATAGGAAAATTGTATTAAATGTAAGAACAGCATCATGGAGAGGGAGTTGCCGGAGGAAGGACCAGTTAATGCTAGCCAGTGTGGAGTTAAATATGTTAGCATTACAGTTAGTGAGTTTAAGACATTCTCAGTAGGAGTGTGATTTGAGTGTTTGGGGAGAGTATCTTTTGATGTAGGTGGGAAGATGATCACTTACATTGTCAGGTAGGATGCTGGGGTAGTGGTAGAGGTGTGGGGTTTTTGTGAGGATCCAGTCTAGGATAGGATTGGTAGGTGAGGTTTTGTACATGCATGTGGAGGATATGATTAGTTGGAGGAACCCATGTAAGTTAATGCAGTGTTGTGGGGAGTCTGATGATAGTTGAGGCCAGTCAGTATCGACATCCCTAAGAATGACTGTTTCATACTGTATGTCGTGGGACAGCCAGGATGGAATAAGCTCTAGGATTGGAATATTATTCCCTGGTGGAATATATATGGAGGTAATGGCAAATTTTTGGGGGGAGTTTAGGTGGCAGTTTTGAATAACTATTTCAGCTGGGTGGAAATTGGGAAAAGTGATGGTTATAAGTGAGAGGTTAAGATTGTTGGAGTACAGAATGGCAACGCTGCTGCCTTTTTTGGGAGTCTGTTGTTACAGAAGATATTATAACCAGGTGGTAATATTTCATTGTTAGTGATATGGGGTTTTAGCCAAGTCTCTGATAGGGTTAAAATATCAGGGGAGGCATGAACAATCCAGGCATGAAGATCTGTGTTTTTTAAACTAAGCTTCAAATGTTTAGGGAGTAGAAACCAGGTGTTTTGGACAAGAGTTGGCAGGGCTAGTAGGGTGGGGAGGGTGTGTGGGTGATAGGATGGGGAATTGGGGGAAGAGTCATTGAGAGTGGTGCTGGGAGATTGGTGTGGGGGCCAGGGTTGGGGTGAATGTTTCCAGATATCAGTAAGGTGCTAGTGGCTGTGTTGTGTGATGTATGCAGAGCATAGAAAGTGTACAGCTTTAGTTTTTGTTTGCTGGTGAGAGAGATGTACTGATGGATGATATATTTAAAGAAGCAGATGTTGGAGATGTTATAGAGACATGAGGATATTGGGAATGAATGGAAGGTACCATTTGTAGTAGGGGTGCTAGTGGCAGTAGGATAAATAAGTGAGTGAGAGAGGTTAGTGTGATATGAAGTTGAGAGTGTGAGAAGGGTCAGAAGTGGGATGGTCATGCAAAGGTGGTACATAGTCATGTTTGAAGGGTCTAGAGTTAAGAAGGAATAGTGGGGGGCATACTGGGAAGTTGTGGATATGTGTGAGTGGGAGTGTCAGAATGGAGGGAGTAGATTGTGATTAGTTGTGTAGTAAGGGAGTAATCTAAGTGTGTGGGAGTGGCAGTAGGGAGGAAGTGGATTCTGATTGTGGTGTAGAATGGGAAGGGGAGTGTCTATGTGTTACAAATGTAAGGAAGTGAGGGTGGGTGAGAATGGGGGTAGGGTAGGGGAGCGAAGTGAGCCTGAGTGTAGCGACAGCGAATGGAGCAGGGCTACATTGGTAAAATTGGTGAACACCAACCGAAACAATCAAAGAAGCAGGTAAGAAAAAGTAGGGAAAAGGTAGAAAGCAAAATTGCTTTATTCCAACTTTGTTGCAACTTGCTTTGCTCCCTTTCTCTTGCCTTAATCCTATGCATCTGGCTTCCATGTTCCCTAGAACTTTATTTTGTCTTGTCACACTGTTTTAATTTTGTCTCACTCCCATCTTCCCACCTGCCTATTCTCTACTTTATTCTTCTTTAGTACCTGCACACTCAGTTCTTTCATCCAGATTATCTCACCTGAATCTCTTTATTTTCCTGGATTCCATCTCAACCCTTTACTTATTACCCCTTTCCACTTACCACCTCATTAGTGTCATCAAATGATCAGAAATAATTAAATTAAGAATATTGAGACCCACCACCTCCCCATGTGGCACCACATTAACCAACAATTATATCCAGTCTATGTGCCTACTCACACTCATCTCAAGAAAATGTAAACTGTCTACTGTTCATTCACTTCTCCCTCCATATATACACTATCATCAGTTTTTCCATTTCCTTCCATAATATTCTCCGGCTTTTAGTGTGAAACTTCCCTGACTCATATAATGAGACTAATCCTGATTTCAGAACCAAATTAGAACACCTCCTACTTCTCTAGTCCCTTACTCTACACAGTTTCTTATGACACTTAAACATTGTTTTAAAATAGCATTGTTATCCTCGATTGGCTTGTAACAAGATGCTAACACAATGCATTTTCCTTCACAGAGGCACCTTCCCTCCACCCACTTCCTCCTGCTCCACTACACACACACACACACACACACACACACACACACACACACACACACACACACACACACACACACACACACACACACACACACACACACATATATATATATATATATATATATATATATATATATATATATATTTTTTTTTTTTTGCATTTCCATCCTATATTATTTTTAGCAAACTCCCTTACTTACCCCATTTTATATACACAACCCTGCCCAATGAAACCCAATATTCTTAAGTGCTCCTGCTTTCTAGCCCTTCACTTTAACTACTGCAGTAATACAATATCCACCACTTCCTGCACCAGCTTCACAAATGCCCTCTCCCTTTTTACCAGGTCTTTGATCCTCCCTACATTCTATATTGCTATCTTGATATCACTCCCTTTCTCCTTTACTTTCTTCCTTGAGCCCTCCTTTTTGCCCCACTGCAGCTTGACACCACAGATATTTAGGCAGGTTCATCCAGAGTGCCTACACTTCTCCCCTCCCCAGCAAGAATAGTCCTTTGCTTCTACCAGCCATCCCAACAACAGTAGTCCCACTGAATTTTCTTGACCTCAATTAACATTATTTCCCTCTCCCATCCCTACTCTCCTGATACTTCCATCTTGAAGCCTATTATCATCTCCTTCTCTGCTGTATTAATTTCAATCCATTTCAAGAAAGTTTTTCTCTGTTTCTTACTTGGCACTTGCAGACCAAAGATGCCTCATCTCTTTACGTTTGATTCCAGTCCCTTCAGATATCTGATCTTCATCTCTCTGTTTTCAGCAGTCAACCTTTTCATTCTGGTCATGTCTACTTACTCTCTCAGTAAAGTAGAATCTGCCCAGTCCAGAAAAACAACAGAGATGAAATTCTGAGGAAATCATTCTGAGAAAAAAGTAGGCAAAATAAACCACTTTCCAGCTACATCTGTTCTTACTTAAGGCCAGCAAAGTCCCAACTTTTTGAGGAAGTACCACCCAACTTAAAATCTGTCTGGCCAACATCATAATATTGCTACTGTCTTTACTTTATTATTTATCTTGGTCCCTTCTGCATGAGATTTCTTCTTCTTCTTTCACCAATCATTTACTTGCATCATCAGTTGACTGTCCACAATTTTTACATTGTTTTATGACAGCCCACCACTGTTTGACAGACCAGAGAAATAAATAGAAAGTGGTCACTAAGGGAATTGAGGATCATCACTTGGCTATGATGTAAGCATATTTGAAGATATGCTACTACACAAAGAAAATTAGGCTTGGTATGTCTGACAAGCTGAGTAAGGATAAGCATATGTAGAACAGCATCAGATTGTTTTCTGTTTGGCCCAACCAACTTTAGGTCACAGTCCTCGGGTATAATGCACCAACCCATTATTAAACTGGTACTCACCCCCAGTGGCGGCTGGTGACTTCAAATCAAAGGGGGGCTGCAGGAGATAGCCGAATGGGTGGGGTCAATGGGAAGGGGGTGCGGAAAACTAGAAAGGGGAGGAGATATGCTCAAAACCACAAAAACTAAACTTTAATTAAATATGCTGCCCTGGGTGCCAAACCCTCATTATGAGAGTCCAATCAAGACAAATGAAGTATAAAAGAATAAAAATATTTCAATGCATTGGCTACTTGACAGCTTACTTAATATCTATATGGAAACCAAAAGGTTGAGAGGCATGAAAAAATAAATTACTTTTTAAATACATTACTGGAATGCCAGTCAAAATCAAGTATAAGAAAAACAAGCAGCACTCAACTCAAACCGCTTCTCCTTGCACTGCAGTTCTAATTATAATTTATATTCAGCTTTATTAAAGTACCAAGTAACATGCTGAAAGTAGCAATCTCTGTGATGCCCCCACTTGTAAAAATGTTTCTTATCCAAAAAAGACCTGCTGCCTGACAACTATCTTCTTGTTTCATGGAGAAAACATGATCAAAGTAAAAAATGAAAAGCAAACAAGAAACCAGCTCAAGATACATTGCTTAAAGGATTACTGTACAGGTTATGGACTACACATGAATGGCATTCTGTTTAGTTTACAGGTAAAGCCCTCAGAGATCACTGGAAGTCTCCAACAAGTGTAATGAGCTTCTTAAAATAATGTAATCCTGTCCTTTATTACAAATACTGTCATATGCATTTCAATACCCAACGCTTATACATTATCTAGTTAAGTATTCTCTGCATGGCAACAACAGAAAGGCTTCAATGTTGGCAATTCTTTAACAGTATGCTTATTAAAGCGTACTTGCATGTTATGATCTCAGATAAGCTTACCTGATGGTCATTAAAGCATTGCTACTTAAAACACAGATCAACAGGCACTTTCTGAGTAATAAGCATAAATCAACTGTACAAAAATATGACAGAAACCAGACCATTCTGCAAAATCAAGAACAGATGAAAAGCCACTGTAGTACTCTACCTTGGATGGGGGGTACCCTGCACATTTACACTACATAACTGCTCCTTGCCTTGCTTGGACACATCCAGAGTCACTACATGGGGGAGTGGGGTGCAACAAGTATGTCACAATTTGAAATGTCTCTGGCTGACTGTGATGGCCCTGACACATTTGTCATACCTCTCACCCTCAGAGCAAAGCCATACATAGAAGTGGGACAAAGGCCCAAAAATAAGGACAATTTTTAAATATTGCTCTTATAAACTTAGAAAGATAATAGAATAGTAGGTCTTGCATTGGTATGAATTTTCTGAAGGATATGAAATCTGAAACTCAAATGTCTGTCATTATTTTCTAACTTCAGTCTTTAATGATTTACTACTAATTTGCCAAAAAAACAATTTTATGAAAAATGGACCAAAAGTGTGATGCAAAAATATAAAATAGCCACACAATACAGCTGGGAACCTGTAAAAGAAGGGACACTTTTTTAATAATAGTACTGCTAACTTGAGCAGCTGACAAAATGAAAGAATCTACATGCATTTCTGAAATAAAATTAATCTATAACTCTGATTATTACAGTTATTTCTTAATTGTAAACCCTCCATGTTTTCTTCCAAAATTGTTATTTTGCAGAGGGATTATTAGGGGAAGAGCAACATTTTGAGCCAAATTCGGGGACTGTTGAGAGGTTTGGCTATGCCTAATTCTATAAAGCAATTTATTTGCATGTACCTCTCAACCTGTTAATGCAATAAGTCTGGACAAGGCCAAATATATTGGGGGAACATCTAAACAGTACTAAATATATTGGGGGAACATATAAACAGTACTAAATATTGCTCTTGTATAAACTGAGACAGTTGATAGAATAACAGGTCTTACTTTAGCATGCATTTTTCTGAAGGTTATGAAGTCTGAAACTCAGTGTGTCATTATTTAGTGACTTAATTCCTAAATGAGAAAACCACAAATATTATGAGGAACAAACCAAAAATAAGAAGCAAAAATCTATTCATTCTGTGAAAATCTGGACAGTTGGGAGGTATAGTTCAGCTGGGGCTGTCTTTGAGTTTGCCCTGCAGCCATTCCAATGATCCATTACTTGGCTATTTCACTCCATTTACCATAAACACTAATGTGCATACTGCTTTACTTCTATGATGATTTGGATTTAATTTGAAAGTTTTATTTTGCATTTTACAGCACAAATACTAAGACATCTGCTAAACAAAGCAACGCAGTCTCACAATGAAAACAGGCTTAGCATTAAAAACTTCTCTGCCCTTGAAACTCACATTCAATAAAACAGCATTGAAACCCACATTCAAAGAAAATACATTTTGCCAGTGGCAGATAAGATTAACTTTGGGCTGTTTTCAAATCATAGCCCCTTGCACATGAAACATACATGTGCTCTTTGATACACCTTCCTGATTCTACTAAATTATATTCCTTGTACAATACAGTACAGTTGTTAGACGGCATTTTAAATTTATTGTTTTGAACATTTTTCCAGTAAACAATGAAACAAAATGCATGCACAAATGACAAAACTACCCAATTCAGAACATTTCCATCATAAAAGTCTACTCAACCTTCTACAGTCCACCAGTATCAGTAAATATGCACAATCTCTAAAGTAGTAAAAGTCATCTAAATAATTCCACATTAAAGAAATCTGTAACAATGAAGAGGTTGCTGCTAGCAAACAACTTTATATGTCACTGTTTATTCATCTACAAATAAAGTGCCTGTTGCCCTTGAGGAATAAATTGCCTATGTTGCATGCATTAAAAAAAATGATAAGCTAGTAATATAGCAATAGGGACTGTATGGCAAACTGATAACAGGTTCATAGTTACTACTCTAGGTATCTTTGCCAAAAAGGACTGCAGCATCCACCCACTTTACAACACAGTACAGTATCAGCAATGCATCTATTTACTGTGGGAGTAGAACCCACAGCCTTCTGCATCAAAAGCAAGTACACTACCTGTTGTGCTATTAAAGCAAGCAGACTTGGAATAAGCAGCACTAAAGTTTTGTTCCCCTGCAGCTCTCAGCTCCTTGTAAAATCTACTCGACACGCAGTTGTATCTCTGAACTTTGCAGCACAAGAAATCTGGAAAAAGACAAAATTTATTGGGGGGGGGGGCAAAAGCCCAAAAACCAGGGACACATTTTAAACATTGCTTGTATAATGTTGGAAAGTTGCTAGAATAAAATGCTGTGTTACCACCATACATTTCACTGCCACGTATTTAACCCAAGGGACCCTATGCAAAACAGTCAGAGAAACATACCACTATGCCAAATCAGCTGTTTTGTAAAAGAGAGGAAGACAAACTTAAATGGCTACCATTTAGTGAATTCAGTTCTCAGCATAGCTGTCAACCTCTTGGCAGAAAACACCTGAACAAAGCCAATAATGGGGGGAATACAGCCCCCAAACATATTCAGTGAATTCAGTTCTCACTATAGCTCTCAACCTCTTAGCAAAAAACATGTGGACAAAGCCAGTAATGGGGGGGGGATACAGCCCCCAAACATTCAATGAATACAGTTCTCACCATAGATAACTCTCAACCTTAGCAGAAAATACCTGGACAAAGCCAATAATGGGGGAATACAGTCCCAAAAATAGGGACAAATTTCAAATATCCATGTTATAAACTTAGACAACTGCTAGAACAATTTTGTGTTACCATGTACTTTCTGAAGAATATGAAGTCTGAAATTCAAATGCCTGTTATTTTTTTAAACATTTAACCAGGAAACTAGTCTGACTTGGAACAAAAGACAATTTTCAGCGGAGCAGAGAGAAATGCCAGACACATCTTTGCAAGATGGGAGAACATGCAGACACCACATAGAAGGCACCCCAGCCACGAATCAAACCAGAGAACCTGTAGCTGTTAGGCAGCAATGCTACCAGTGCACCACTACACTACAGACTGCGCAAGGAAAAATGTAGATACAGAAGCCACAGATTTTATGAGGAACAGAACAAATATGACGCAAAAATCTGCAAATTTTTTTTAGAAATTGTGGTGGAGAGGGAATTCAGGTCTTTGCCACCTGCATCCAAGGTACAGGGTTCAAGCCTGTGTATCTTTATCCACTGCCATTTGCTCTCTCTAGCCACCAGTATATAGTAACTGGGGCATTACACACACACACACACACACACACACACACACACACACACACACACACACACACACACACACACACACACAGCAATCCAGCGACCACCTACCTCCTAAATGAATCCAGCCAGCGACCAAACCCATCTGCAAAACGGAGCAATCCAGCAACCAGGCACCTACCTCCTGAATGAAGCCAATCCCAAAACGGAGCAATCCAGCGACCAAACCCGCCTGCCTGCGCAATATGTCCCACGAGACAAAAACTGAACAAGGAGAAAGACCTGTGAAAAGGAATTTATACTTAATGGGCATACCAAGTTAATAAGACAAATAAAAAAAAATAAAGGGACTTTACATGGTATCCTGACCCCACTTCCCCTTAAAAGAAAATATGTATACATAGTTTAAGTTCTGGATATATAAATATCTACAGATCCAAAATGTCTTGACATTTAAACACAGTTCCATTCAAATTGTGATAACCCTATGTTAAATTTCAAAGTCTGCATCATTTCTTTTTTTGAATATCAAACTGCAGTCACCTGTAATAATGATTTTTCCCTTTTCCACCTAATTCAGCACTCACAATGATTTATTTGGCTATGCATTTCTATCTCAGAAGAAACAAGCTCAGTCCAAACTTACCACCCATCCTAGTTTTCACATAGGTGTAGTATCACTTACCTCTACTTCAACTTATATATGATAACCATTTTTCATAGATCCACCTATACACTAAGTCACAGCCCCTTTTCCTAGCATTTGCTATAAGTGCATATCTCTGCACATTATAATGTTCAAGAGGTGCTCCACATGCTTATTTTCTTCCAAAATGTACTTGTAAGAAGTCAAAGATAGAGCCTACAATGCCTTTATATGTTTTGGTTGGAGACTAAATGGCATTCACAACAGAAATTATTTAAATAATCTAGCCATAAACTCTTAATACTAACCTAATTCTTCTAAAGTCTTGAAGATCTCCCCCCTTCTTTTACCATATAGAAACTGACAGGTGAGACTGGAAAAATAGCTGATCCATGCAGACACTACTTTTAAGGATTCATACTAATTCATCAACCTGACAATAATCAAATTGGCAAACATCTCAAAAGTAATCAATATTGTGAAATATTCACATTAATGAATATCATGACAGGCATTTCTTTAGGAAGGAAATCTTACCTGCACCTCCCGCATGAGACACTGTGCCCCCAACACCCTCATTACTTTAAGCAAACTAAATCCAAAATTGTATATCATTGCAGACAAGGGGAAACTTCCCTGCCTCCAAATACTGCAAGCTTGTTGAAAGAAACTACTAGTGTTTGAGTAAATCTCAATTTAAACTAAATGCATTTCATGAATTCTATTATGAATAAAGCTCAGTCAATAAAATGCATGTAGCTCAGTTTGCCTTCCCTTCATTATAATTCACAACAATTTATGATAGCACTTCTCACCAGATAAGCAAACTTTTATTCCCCTCTTTGACTGACTTGTATACAAAAAGGGGTCATAGTCTATACTACATTAATAATCTCATCCTTGCAAGTTCCCTTTTCAAGTGCAGACTTCCCCTACCATGTGCAGGATTTGAAGGTAACTGGACTGATCATTCCAATTTCATGTAGCCATGACCTGAGCCACAATAATAAAGGTTATATGGAGAAACATTTTAAATTATCCAATCAGCCTAAGCAGAATACATCTAGGAGAAAAAGCAAAATGCCAGAAGAAGCAGAGAAGGACATAGGGAGAAAATGTGAAATCTTGCTTTACAGTAACCAAAGGTCAGGATAAATCCTTACTTGGACCAACAAGACAGTGACATTAACAACTATGACATCTACTACCCGAGTAGCTAATCATAAACCGTTGAGAATTTTTTTTCTTCTACCTTACATGCTCTAAATAAAGGACTAATATGTGAGTGCAAGACCTCTCAGTCAGTCCTTCCCTGTCTCTCTTCATTCAAATCACTCTCCCTGCATTCTTCATTCTTGGGATGCCATAAAATGTTTCAACTGGTAGTCATTTACATTGGCAAAATTGTTTTTTCAGTTTCAAAACATTCCTCTCCATCCTTCAATTTGCTTTCATTTTACAGAACAAAATCCTAGAAGCTCACGGCACTTATACATTTGTCTTCCTTTTAGTAATAGAAGTGCCTTTTTTATTACTCACTTACTGACTTTCTCTCTTCACATCAGTGATAAGTACTGCACCCCCAACACACACACACACACACACACACACGCACACACGCACACACGCACACACGCACACACGCACACACGCACACACGCACACACACACACACACACACACACACAC
The DNA here is from genome assembly GCF_019279795.1 of Protopterus annectens. Taxonomy (NCBI): domain Eukaryota; kingdom Metazoa; phylum Chordata; order Ceratodontiformes; family Protopteridae; genus Protopterus; species Protopterus annectens. Next base: position 1,190,235,041 of record NC_056747.1, on the reverse strand, counting down.
ACACACACACACACACACACACACACACACACACACACACACACACACACATGAACGAAGCAATCCAGCGACCACCTACCTCCTAAATGAAGCCAATCCAGCCAGTGACCAAACCCGTCCGCAAAACGGAGCAATCCACACACACACACACACACCCTTCACTTACCTGCTGTATGTCTCAACAGACGAACGAAGCAATCCAGCGACCTCCTAAATGAAGCCAATCCAGCTAGTGACCAAACCCGTCCGCAAAAACAGAGCAATCCAGCGACCAGGCACCTACCGAGGTTCTCCTGAATGAAGCCATTACCAAAACGGAGCAATCCAGCCACCAAACCCGCCCGTGCAATATGTCCCACGAGAGCAGCTCACCTCTCTCAGTCCTCAATCTCTCATTGGGTCTGCCAGCTCACCTCTCTCCTCATTGGGTCTGCCTGCAGCCAAAGCAGTCCGGACCTCCTCTTCTGTGCGGTTGTCACTGCACTGATTCCTGGGTGCACTTGCAGCAATGATTGCTGGGTACCTGTCTTTCTTTATCCAGACTGCTGATAAAGGCAGTCTGAGGTCTTCAAATGCCTCTGCACATGCGCAGAGAAGTCGGGACTCGTGCTTTTTTTTTTCAGTTTTGTTTTTTAGTTTTAAAGATTTTTCTTTTGTGTTTTTCTAGGTGGGAGGGCTGCAGTCTGGCAGTCCGATAGCACGAGCCGCCCCTGCTCACACCATAGAAAACTGTGTTCATTGAACTGGCGTAGTAGTTACTCAGAAATCCAAAAATCATAATGGTGAGTGCCTACATTGCTAATCTGTGGAAATGTCTCCTAACAAACTGCAAAAATATCTCCTCTTATCTACAATTTAAAATCTCATTGAAAAGTCCTGTGCTTGTAAGAGTCATTCTGCTAAGCTCTCATCTCATTCTAATGTTATCTCATCAGTAATTTAAAATCCCAGTGAAATCAAACCTTGCAGTAATACTGTCACACCATTGTACCAACCCTATTACTAAGCCCCCTTCTTATGCACTCAAACCAAATAAATATCATAAAGCTTAACATTTTAACTATAACAATGTCCTGGTTACAGATTTCAAGTGAATTTTAACTGTTTGGATAACATTTGCATAAGCAAATGTGCTACATGTGTGCTACATGTGTACTATGGTTAAATTGTCAATTTAAAAGTCTATCTATCTATCTCACTCTATATATAAATATATGCTAAAATAACAAAACAAATATCACAGGGCCCTCACACTCCTACATACAGGTCTCAAGTGAATAATAGTTAGTATAAAATATACATATGCCTCATCTGCTGCCTAAACTACAAAAAGTACAATGTGACTATGTATGCTGACACTATCAAATAATGCTTTAAATACTATGTAAACTATGTCAGGGAGTTAAAGACTAACATCAATCAATGTTTGGAGCTTCTCCACAATAATGCTGCACACTCTGATGAAAAGGAAATAGTTAATATCATAGCTGACAAATTTAGTGCAAATTTTAGTCCTCCCACACTTATAGCTGTTCCACAGATTCCACAATCTCAGCTACGTTTGGTGTGGTACAGTTTCTCTCAGGACTCTCAAAGACTAAAAACATGGGGCCTTATGAAATATCATGTTACCTGATTAGCAGTGCCAAATATGAGCTATCTACACTCATATTTAACGTCTTTAATCTAAACCTTTCCACTGGTTACATCAGGAAAGCCCAGAAAACAGCCATTGTAATGCCATTACATAATGGTGACCCAAATAACTTTCACATGAGGTGCTTCAGCAGAGAATAACAATCTCCTTTATTGCGAAGAAAGGCATGTGGAAGATAAGGAAATCAAGGTCCTATCTCCACAAACAACAGACTCATGCATTCTTTGTCTTTTCTGATTAAAAGCAACATTATTGTAACAATCTTCAAACAACGACTGACCAATTAAAATGAACACTACAGCATTAATTTTGATAAGATCTCCTGACTCTTTGTTGACTTTCCATAATAGGCATGGACTTCAAATTCCATAATAGAACTTTCTACAAAGAAAAAAACTTTTACATTTCTGCCATGCCGGCAGTTTCTGATATGTGGCAGGAAGTAAATCATTAAATGCATACTGAAAAACTGAACTCGCAGGAATCAATCTTGTAATGAAAGCATATAAAAAGGAAATATATACACTAAACTTTTTCCTTCTCTGTATGCCTCACTCTTTACATTCCCCCATCTGATGCTGTAAAGTGTCACTCAAATCATTATATTTTTTATGAATGGACAATGGTTGCAGAACCACAGATGAATAGACATTTTTCACTTGCTATCAGACATTCTTCTCATATGATTTTCTTCTGTCCCTGACATGTACAATTTTTATGCAATTGTTTCCAAAATATAGTCTTATTAGCAATAAAAACAAGCCTACATCTTGATGGAACAAAACTACAAATGGTAAATAATCTTTAGTTATACAGTCTCTATTTTTACATTTATTTTCACATTCCTGCAATCCCTTGTATATATTGCCATATGTTTTACTGGAATCCTGTAATACTTTATTTTCATCTTCTTCTTATCAAAACTGGTCAGTAGTAGTGATTGCATTTTATGCACTTGCAGTATGACATTTATTCTGGATTCTGTGTGTGTGTGTGTGTGTGTGTGTGTGTGTGTGTGTGTGTGTGTGTGTCTTTCGGCTTTTCCTGGTTAGGGGTCGCCACAGCGGAACTCCGGTCTGCTAATGATTGGCAGTAGATTTTTACGTGCCGAGTTGCCGGCCCTGACGCACAACCTTTAACGAAGGTATGCCCATTCACACATGTCTCCACACAGAAGACGCTCTAGCTGAGAATCGAACAGGACAACGTCTTACTGTGAGGCGACAACGCTACCGCAGCACCACCACTGCAGTAATAACTTTAGCTTGCAGTCTTTTATTATGATGAGAATAAGGCCTAACAATAAGATTGTAATACCTATAAGCACGAAGAAATTTAAAGCACCTCCTCCCCATCTGAAGAAAAGATTAGTTAACCATGTCTACTTGGAACTATCAGCTTCATAGGCATGTGAAAATTCAGCAGCTTCCTGAAGTATTTCTAGATGAGTATGAATGGCACGAGTATTATCAGGACTAAATGAGCAGCTCTCCATTTTGTTGAGTGCACATGTATCCCCTTTAGAAGCAATGGTAAAATCATTGTCATGTGCTTCTGTAGCACCACACTGTGCATTGCAGTCAATTCTTGAATATTCAAATTAATGGGCTCAAAAGTGGAATTACTCAAAATTTCTAAGAGCTTAGATAATTTCTGAGCTTCCATATTGGCTTCACCACCCTGTGAACTGATGGCAGAACTAAGAACTAAACCTTCTATTTAAGGGGTAAAATAAAACATTTCAAGGCTCTACTGGAAAAGCTCACCCAGTCTCTGCCACAACTTGCTGTGAGTGAAAGGTTAGTTTGCTTTTGCTTTCTTGTATTTTGTATTACTTTATTGCCTTATTCTATTTTGTATATTGTGATCTGTTTTCTTTATGGTTTGTTTTTACTTGTACTCTGCTTTTAATTGCATATTTAAACTAGGAAAGAGATCACAGCTGTGTCTCTTGTGAGTCACACAGAAATTAAGTTTGTCCACATCCACCCTCCATGTCATTGATGTGTTTTTAAATTCAACTGTCTTTCTAGTTGCCTACCCTTTATGTTAATTTGACAACATATCCCCTTCCCTCTCCCCCTTTCAGTGGCTGTTGAGAGTAAGCACAAAATTATTATTTTGTGAAATCACTCCTTTTCATCTATTTGATCCCACTGTATTCATAAAACCAGAATACAAAGTGCCCACACTCATCCAATCTATCTTGCTGTTTTAAAATTAGTGGCTATCGATTTAGTTAGCTAAAGCTTAGTTACCACCTCTTTCACATCTAACTTCTTAGTGCACACTGCAGCTCTTGGGATATTAACCATTTTTCCATATTACCTTTAAAATCTGCAACATCCACTGTAAGACCACCAAATATCAGAGACCACACATTCTGCCCTTTTATAGTCATCTTGGGATTAGTGCTTTTGTTTTGCTCCTTGTGAGAGAAGGTGCACAATATTTTCTGGAGACTGCAGATTACTGGAAAGCCTACTACCTGCTTCATAGGTGCCAACTTGGAATTTGTGCTTATATGTTGCTCCTGGTGAGAGAAGGAGCAGAGTGCATTGATTCCTGACTATTTCTGTTTGGGTAGTGAGGTCTGTGCTTGGCATTCCTGATTGGTCTGTTTGCTATTCAAGGCATATACCAGGAAAAGGCTACAACAAGCCTACAGATCCTTGCATCATCTGGAACAAGACTATGGATCAACAAATAGGCTGTGGCCCGCTTCTCATCTTGGGATTGGTGCTGAAGTTTCACTTCTGGTGAGAGAAGAAGCAAAGGAGCATTGTGAAGCTGTTATGAGACTAGCATTAGTAGTAACCATGCAGTAGCCATTCATGTGACTCCCCTCTCTTCATCATTCTTGACAGGCTAATTCTTTATTTTCAGTAAGTACTCCTTGATTTGTTTCTAACTTCAGAATATCTGCCTAAATACCCCATCCATAAATCATCAGGATCTACTCATTAATTCCCCTCAAGTGTTTGGCAGTGTCCTATATAGACACAGACATCTTGAGAGACATTTTTCCTGTAAAAGCATGGTTAAAATTTCACCAATTCCTAGTTGCACACAGGACAACTAGCATGCAGTGACAGGAACTGCTCCCAGAGTTGCAAACTGGATACTCCTGGCATTGCTTTATATTCTCACTCCAACTATCTAACCAATAAAAAAGGGTCTGTTGCCATGGATATGAGCTTTCCCACTATCTCTGTTACCAGCTTGGTGAATATGAGTGAGCATCCTGAGACAATGTAGAAATTGCCTTATGCTTACTGACAACCAGAAAATTTGTCAAACAAACTGATATGGTATGTGAGAGAGGCATTTACACAATATCAACGGAGACAAAGCTCTCACATGAAAGTACTCCTAATGTCAATAAAGTTGTCAGTAGTACACACACTGCACCCATCACACACACTACAAAGCAGACATATAGATCCACATATGCTGAGGCACTTAAATGTAACCTTCCTAAACCCCAAAGACTTCCTAGATGAAGTACACATAACAAACACCGTCAGCAGCCCTAAATGCATTCTTTCAAAACAACACCCACATCAACACATACAGCAATGTCTCATAGAGCCATTACTTCTAAGCCCATAAGGCAAGCCACCACGCAATCCAATATTCTGGTCACTGGAGACTCCATCATGAGAAGCATTGATGTCCCTCTTACCAGTAAGGAGAAAGTCATGGTCAATTGCTTATCAGGGGCTAGGATCCACCACATTACACACGCACAAAGGTGGCTGGACCACAAATACCAGTATGATTCAGTCATAGTTCACATGGGTTTAAATGACCTGAGATGCACCTCACCAAAGGTGACTGGACCACAAATGCCAGTATAACTCAGTCATAGTTCACATGGGTGTAAATGACCTGAGATGTACCTCCCTAGACTATATGAAGAGAGACATCATGGAGCTCTCAGAATATGTGTCCCAGGATGGTATGAGCCTAGCACTGAGCAGCATTTTACCTTCTCCAAGGATGATGCCACAATATGAACAAAAGACGACTGACTTTAATAATTGGCTTAGTTTTTAGTGTCATTCTAAGGGGTGTAATATTTGTCAGCATGGAAGGAGATGGTCCACTGACCACTCTGCTTTGCCAGGGATGGTCTGCACCTCTCCCATTAAGGCTTTTGAATATTAGCTAAAAACATTGTCTCCCCCATAGTGCCTTTTATTAGGCAATGCCTGAAAGTACTTCTGACAAAGCAAATCAAAACCAATAAAATCTAAGGTATTGCTGCTCAATGCTAGGCGTCTAAACAAAAAACTCCACTCCCTAGAAACTCTCTTCACTCTAGAGAATGCTGATGTCTGTGTGGTCACTGAGACATGGTATAAAGCCATGGAGAGTACACTGACAGTTCAAGGTTGTAAAGCCTTCCACACATTTAGACCAGCTACTACACAGACATTGACTAAAGGTAGAGGTGTCATGATTTCCATAAAAATAAATATACCTCATGGCTGGTCAAACAGGACAACACACTTGAGCTTTTCCATGTTCAAATCACCACAGGCAAAATCCAATATCACTTCCTTGCAAGCTACAGATCTCCCCTCTATGACTCAGGAAACCCATGCCATGTATTTGAACTTATTGGAAACACATCATCCAATCCAATGCCATATTCATGGGTTACTTTAATTACCCTACTATTAACTGGGAATCCTATATGACACCAAATATACAGGCACAGAGATCTGTGGATTTTGTAAACACAAACTCCCTGGTCCAGACTGTCGATACACCAACCAGGAGTGCAACCATATTGGATTTGGTTCTCATTAATATGGGAGAGTGCTGCACACCCCTTAGTGTAATGTCTTCCCTGGTAAGGTCAGATCACAAAATGATTTTCTTTGAAATAAAAATAAAACCTGGACTTCCAGCTAACCCTGGAATATTCAGGAAGAACTCTAAGGCTAACTTCCTGTTATTAAGTGATAACCTGCATTCGTCTCAAGAAAGCTGGACAAAACCTGACATAAAGGGGTGCAATGGCCCAAAAATAGTGATAGGTTCTAAATATTGTTCTTATAAACTTAAAAAAGTAACAGGGTATGTATTAAAATGCTTTTTTCTAAAGGATATGAAGTCTGAAACTCAAATGTTTGACATTATTTACTAATTTAATTTCTAAGATCATCCTAGTGATTTGCCAGAAAACCAAAAATTTTTATAAGGAACACAGCAAAATTTTGAGGCAAAAATCTGGGCATTCTGTATAAATCTGTACAGTTGAGAGGTATGTAACCAGGCAAAATTTCAAGCCCCCATAAACCCTGATAACCCTGCTGCCTATGCAGAAATGGTCACAGAAACCCTATACAAGGATGTTAATAGCTGCATAGAAGCAGCTTTACCCACCAGAAAGAAGTACAGAACTAACTCAAAAAACAAGCCACCCTGGTGGAATCAAAAATCAATAGGCTGTATAACAGAAGGAAGAAAATCATGGCAAAAATTAAGAGGTCTAGCATCCAGCAGAATAAAAGCAATCTCATCAAACTAAACAAACTCAGAGGACAAATAAAGTCTACCAAAGCCAAATTTGAGGTAAATTTGGCCTCTAGGCTCAGGACAACCACAAGGCATTCTTTAGCTATGTCTGCAACCTCAAAGGCAATACGCAATTGTGTGCAGAGCTAATTGTAAATGGAACCACCTATAGTGAGCCAGAAGATATAGCAAACCTACTGGCCAACAAATGGAGCTGCAACTTTACCCCCCCCCAACCCCAACCTTCTCTCAAGAAATGCCATCAAACATAACTTCCCCTGCTATTACCAGGGGACAGGTCCTTAATGCTCTCTCTAAGACCAAGAACACTGCATCAATGGGCCCAGGCAATATCCCCAGATGCCTTCTAAATAACATGAAACATGCGCTATCAAGCCCTCTGGAATTACTTTTTAACTGTAGCCTCCAGACAGGTTTCATGCCTCATGAATGGAGAACAGCAATAGTCATCCCTCTGCACAAAGATGGGCCATCTACAGTCCCTGGAAACTACAGACCTATAAGTCTCACTAGTCTCATATGCAAAGCCATGGAAACAATTATCATGTAAATGATCAATAATGATATATTAAACCTCCAGACACTAGACTGAACCCAGTTTGATTTCACTAAGGGCAGGGCATGGCTACTCAACCTGGTGGATTTGTTTGAGAAGGTCACCAAAGCAATGGATGATGGAAAAATGGTTCACACAGCCTACCTTGACCTGACCAAAGCATTTAACATAATATCTCAATCAGGCATTGCTGACAAGCTTAAAAGGTTAGGTACAAACCCTTATGTCACACTGTGGATAGCCAACTGACTCACAGACAGGACCCAGGAAGTTAGAACTGGGAATCCCACTTATACAAAGAGGCCAGTTACAAGAGGAGTCTCTCAGTGGTCAGTCCAGGGACTGCTAATTTTTGAAATTTACTTATCTGAAGTCAAGGCCAATGTCAATGGCCTATGTCTGACTATATTTACAGATGAGTGCAAATTAGGAGCTATCACTGAATCCCACACTAACACAAATGTTTTCCGGGAAGGGCTGACAAAGACAAACAACTGGTGTCAGAGCCATGGACTAAAACTAAATGCCATGAAATGCATAATAGTATCCTTTGGGAAGTCATCCATCCCTTGTAATTATCATATTGATAACACACCCCTTAGAGTTGACCCAGTAGTCAGGGACTTAGAGACACATGTCAACAGTAATCTAGCCTTTCACCATCACCTTTCTACAGTAGTGAGGAAATCATTCTATGCTGTGCAACCTATAAACAATGGTATGGCATCTAGGTCCAAGGAAGTAATTGTTTCACTGTATTCGGCATTTATCAGATCTTTCATTGAGTACAATGCCCCCTTTGGTATGTACCTAACCAGGCATATCCAACAAATGGAATGTCCACAGAGGTTCCTCTCTAAAAGAATACAGGGCATAGGTAACATGTCCTTTATAGACTGCCTCAAGGCTCTATCCCTGTATTCTGTCTCCTACAGGCTGTTGAGGAGAGATCTATGCCTGGCATACAGGGCATTGTCAGACCCCATTCTAATGGAACTCCTGCATATTTGTAAAACAAACAGCACCAGAATTTCCCATTCTAGACTTAAACCTTGCCTGTGATATAAATAGGACCTGGTGGAGAAACAGGTATGTATCCCAGAGACTGCCCAGTCTCCTGAACAGGCTCCTAATCCATGTGAAACAGAGTTCCTCCCTAACCCAATTCAAGTGTAACTTGGACAATTGGATGGGGAAGAGAAGATTCATCCTTGGTTTGGCATCTTTGTCTCTAACTGACACAGGCAGCCTGTAAATGGTTCCTCTCCTAGGCCCCTGCTTGTAAATGTTTCAACCCCCAAGCCCCTGCTTACACTTATCAAAGGTACTAGAACTTGTCAGAGATTTGTGATGCATTGTTAGGCTTAAAAGTCTCTTGTGGTTGTTAGCCTAGTAAACACCTATAAACCTATGAACTGCTCCAGAAGTAGAAATCACCCCATCACTGAGATCCAGGTGAGCAAGCCATTTAAAAGCAGTCTTTTGAACAGCATTATGATAAACCTAGGAGGCATCTATTTTTACACCTAGGTTTGGAATGTCTTTAGTGTCTGTCCTGCAATGAGCATTACAAATCTTTCCTTCAGGTAAAAATGCTCTATGAATATAACTGGAATAACATGACCTACATAACGACAATCAGACTAGTCTGTATGTAACCAGGGATAAGCTTGATTTTCCCAAATGTAGTAATATTCATGTAATGCTGTCATGCTCTGTCCTACAGAACCATCATAAACTCTGCAGGTGAAATTGCAAGCACTATATCTAACAAAAAGTGTTCCATTTGTACGATAGCAAACATTTCCTTTACTAGCCATTGAGAACTGAAATGGCATTACTGTAAAGTGGGTAGAAGTATGTTTAGTCTTTCGATTTTTAGCAAGAAAAATGAGATGAAATGCAGTATGAAGTTCAGAATTAGTTACTGGTATAGGAATCAGGTGGATGCCCCCATCATGTGTGGTAGGTATATAAGCACAAACCTAGCAGTTGCTAACATTGAGATTTTGTGCATAAGTCCACAAGGCAGCAGAAAAAAAGTATTAAATCTAGGATGCCATTCAGGTAGTCTCAGTTTGATTCTTACTAAACAGCTGTCTCTATTTTTAGCAGTGCACGTTTGTCTATTAAGAAATGATTCAGTACTTACAGTTAAAACCACAAAAAAGTCAACATTGCTAATGTATAGTGGCACCAAAACTGTGTTCACATCGGGCGGCATGATGTCAGGGCACTTCTATGGACTAGGCTTGTAAAGGCTCCAGGGCCATTAGCCTAGTACACACCTATGAACCTATGGACCATTTATTGCAACAATGAAATAACCAACTAAAAGCTTGATGTTGACATACATTAGCAGTGCTGAGTTTTTTGTGGTTTGACTGGCTGTTTTCATTGGTTATGTACATTTCCAGTTGGCTTGTGTGTTTTGTGGTGTGTTTGAGATTCAGTACTTACAGTTCTAATGGTTGCAAATAATGTATTCACAGTTCTGGATGTCAACAGAAAATGAAATAAAATGGTGATGAAGATCTCAGTAAATGTTCCAATGATAGGTCCATAGGGAAAATGAGCATGTCAGGGCCAGAGAAGGTTTTGAAGAAACTGTAAACATGTATTTCAAAGTTCATGTGAAATTGATCAAAAAACAATCTCTGACCAAAATTATTAACTACAGAAAACTTTGCAAATAAATTTTGTTTGGATAAAGCAATGTCTAGGTCAGTGTGCAAAAAACACAATGGATCTGTGATGCTGGATTCAGAAGCAAGAAAAATACTGTTGACACTGGAAAAGTGTCACTTGAAGTTTACTTCAGACCAGGATGAAGTAGCAGAGGCACATGATCTGACAAAAAGGTAACAACTGCAGCATTCATTTCCAAATTCAATCTACATGGCAGATAAGGAGTCAAGATGAATGGCAAATAGTTGATAGTTGGTTCCAGATTTGGTGTGGATGGCAAAACATTACTGGCTGTCATTTTCTGATGCAATAATGTCCCTGGTACTGCTGATAGGTTCTGTTGGTTCATGTGGAATGATGCAAATGGAATTTTGGCCGTACTCATTACAAGTGAAGGTCTTCTTGACGTATGGATCCAGGTGAGGAGGCCCTCACAATGTATGGCAGGAGCAGTTGTGAACAAAACCAACTATGGCCCCTTCCATCTGGGGGCTAAGTCAGTTTCTTAAGAGAGTATTTTAATGTAGACAAAATCTCTGAGCTGCAGGCCATGATTGTCCTGTTTGTAGGCCATTGCTACATGCAGAATGGTTTTGTGGTAATTCTGCAAAATTCTGCAAAATAGAGCAATGGGATTTGCAATACTGAAATCTGGTCTTATGAATATTTTGCAATTCTAAATTCTTGGGAAAGGACATAGCAGGCATTCTCATGAGTCTGTCCATGAGGATTTCATGAGATGACAATTTTCTAGTGGTACTAACTGCACTCTTCACACTAAATTAAACTAAGGGGAAGGCTTCTAGCTACTTGAGACCAGTTTCCTCACAAACTTTATCTTCTTGGGTCTTAGTGGTTTGATTATCTCTTTCCACCCTCTCTCAGACTTGTACTCTGTAGGGACAATGGAACTGCAATTTCACATTCAGAGTTTTACAAATCTGATGTATTACTTGATTAATAAAACAAGTACTCTGATCTGATTGAATACAACTAGGAATACCAAATCTAGGAATTAATTCTGGTAAGAATGTTTTGGCTACTGTTCTAACATTATTTTTCACACAGGGATATGCCTGTACCCGTCCATAAAACTTGTCAACAATGACTAATACATATCTAAATTTTTGTACTTGAGAAAGCTCAGTAAAGTATCACTGCAGATGAAATGGTCCCCAAGGTTTTTTCAGTGATTAAATAGGTGCAGGAACTGATTTAGATACAGTATGTTCTGACCAAATTACACAAGTATTTACAAAGTGCTGAGCAACTTCTGAAGGATGGGGGGGGGGACCAATCAGTGGAAATGTGGTTTATTAAAACATTTTTCCCAAATAGAAAGGTAAATGGTAGACTTTTACCAATTGATTTAAGAAACTTTGAGACTATTAGTCATCTGAGTGGTGCCACAAAAGGTCTGGAGATCCACTGCAGCCACTGCTTGTCAAGCTCATTCTTTCAGGGATATCTGTTTATTTATTTTATTTATTTCATTTTGTTAACTGGGAAAGTCCATTGGGCTAAGGTAGCCCATTTTCAATGGAGGCCCGAGGAGAAAAGCTCCAGACAGAAAGACAATATTAAAAGATATTTAAAAGATATTTAGAGTTGAAGGTGTTAAGATTTGCACTGGGTGTGACGAGGATGGGCAGGACTAGGAATAAGTATATTAGAGGGTCATCCCAGGTTGGAAGGTTTGGAGACAAAGCCAGAGAAGCAAGATTACGTTGGTTTGGACATGTGCTGAGGAGGGATGCAGAGTATATTGGGAAAAAGATGCTAAGGATGAAGCTGCCAGGTAACAGGAAAAGAGGAAGGCCTAAGATAAGGTTTATGGATGTGGTGAGAAAGGACATGTAGGTGGTTGGTGTGACAGAGCAAGATGCAGAGGACAGGAAGAAATGGAAACAGTTGATCCACTGTGGCGACCCTTAATGGGAGCAGCTGAAAGAAGAATTTAAAAGATATTTAAAAGTGATAACTAATACAGCATATAAGAGCAACAAATTAACTACTGTATACAGAAAGACAATATTATAAAAACATTCGTATTTAAGAACTAAGTCAAACACTTATAAGATATTTACAAGAACAACAAATTAATGCTCATTTAGTACATCATAATTGTAGACAAAAGAATTTAAGCAATGGCAGAGTTTTGAGTAGGATGAGATAGAGATAGGTGTCAGGATTCAGGTAGGATGAGTACAGAAGCATTCCCAAAGAGAGGAGAGATGAGAGTGGAGTAAGGTTTTAAAGGAAGGGAGATTCTGGGTGGTTTTAATGTGAGGGGGAAGAGAGTTCCATAATCTAGCAAGGGAGAAGGATAGTAAGAGTTGCCCTGGTGAATGTAAAGGCTTGTAAAGTTCCAAGAGGTTTTTATTCTTGGAGCTAAGTGTTCTGTGTGGCTGTTGAGGTTTTAAGGAAGAGGAGAGAGATGGTCAGCTAGAGGGTTTAAAAATAAGCTTGTGTGCTTTTGTTAGTTGAATGAAAGTTAGGTAGCTTGGGAGTTCCAACCAGTTTAGTGCATGGAGGGAGTTACAATGATGAGTGGAGGAATTGGATCCTGTGACAAACTTAGAAACTTTATTATAGCATGAGGATAGTTTAGATTTTAGGGTTGATTGTAGATTACTGAGTAGTGGGGCTCCATACAAAAGGGAGGGAATGAGGTAGGTGGTAGATAGGAGTTGTCTAGATGAAAGAGAAAGGTAGCGCCTGTGATGATAAAGCATTCCGAGTTTTTGATATATTTTTTTTTATATTGGTTTGTAGGTGGATGTCAAACTTTGGCTGGTCATCGATAAGGATGCCCAGAAGTTTTGCATGGTGAACTATTTCAATAGATGTTTTGTTTAGACTGAGTATAGAGAAGGATGGTTTGTCAACAGCAGTATGTCTAGAAGGGGTAAAAATCATTCTTTTGGATTTGGAGGCATTAAGGGCTAGATGGTTGTCAAGCATCCAGGACTCAGTGGAGGAGAAGGCCTCTTGAGTAAGTATAGGGTTTTGGCAGAGCAGATGATAGTAGAGTCATCTGCGTGTTGCACAAGTTTAGCATTGGGGATCTTTTGGTGGAAATCATTGATAAAAATATTAAATAGTAAGGGACCCAATATAGATCCTTGTGGTACACCTGTTGGGGTGTGAAGGAAAGAGGAAGTACAGTAGTTCCATTTTACAGCTTGTTCCCTGGCTGAAAGATAGCTGGTGAACTATATGATAGAAGAAGAGGAGAGATTAAGATGAGAGAGTTTAGAAAGCAGGAGCTCATGGGAGACAGTATCAAAGGCCTTGGGTAAGTCGAGAAGGAGGGTAGAAACTATGTTACCGGTGTCATGAGTAGAGTTGATGATTTCAAGAAAGGATAGGAGGGCAGTGGTTGTGCTATGTCCTGGTCTAAACCCATGTAGTGTAGGAGTCAATAGTTGGTTGTCAAGTAGGCAGGGTAAAAGTTGCAGGTGAATAAATTTTTCGAGTATCTTGGAGATATGGGACATGATAGCAATAGGGCAAAAGTTGGAGATTGAAAAGTTGTTACCTCCTTTGTGGAGGGGGATGATGAAGGCTTTTTTCCAGAGGTATGGTACGTAGGATTCCTGGATGGAGCAATTTATTAGGATGCTGATTAGAAGGGCTATGCCATCAGCAGCTAGTTTGAGAAAGTTGGATGGAATGTAATCCGGGGCATTAGAACAAGGTTTTAAGTTTAGTAGGAGCTCTTTTGTAGTGTGGGTAGGAATGGATTTGAGAGTGAAAGGTGAGGACTGAGAGTTATTGAAGGTTGAATCCTTGGTTTCAGATATGTTGGGGGGATATTATTAGGAAAAGATGAGGTGAGTTTGCCTATGGAGTCAATGAAAAAGGTGTTGAATTGGGTAACTAGGTGGAGGTCAAGTGAGTCTGGGTCATTCCGAGTTTTTGATGTTTTTTTATATTGGTTTGTAGGTGGATGTCAAACTTTAGCTGCTCATCGATAAGGATGCCCAGAAGTTTTGCATGGTTCTCTTTTTTTGCCTGGAGATAGTATTGATGCAGTGCTGCTCCAAAGTTTTTGGGGGTTGGTTGTATGATTATTTTGAAGTTTAAGATAGTAGGATTTATGGTCGATGGCTATTTGTTTTTTAACTTGATTTCACAGTTGCTTGTATTCGGCAAGAGAGTTTTGAATTTTTTATAGTATTTCCAGGTTTTGTCTCGGAGATGAATAAGGACTTTTGTGTCTTTGGTTAGCCAGGGGGCTATTTTGGATTTGAGTCTTTTGGTTCTGCAGGGGGCAAAGCAGTTACGTAGATCAGTGAAAACTGTATTGAAGTATGAGACAGCGGCGTCTAAAGGAAGGGACCTTAGAGCATTCCAGTTTATCTGTTTTAAGGCATTAGAGAAGATATGGGGGTTAAAGTTTTGCATGTTGCGGGTTGTAATGTGTTTGTGCTGAAGGAGGAGGGAAGAGGGGGAATGGTGTAAGTAGGCAGAGAGATGGTCACTAAGGGAGTCAGGGAGAGTACCACTATCAGAAATTCGGTTTAGGTGGGAGACTAGTATCCAGTCAAGGATACTACTTGTGGTGTAATCTTTATCTGGTCTAGTAGGAGTTTTGATTAGCTGAGTGAATTGATATAGGTTAATACTTTGAGAAGGGGTTGATGAATCAATGGAAGACCAGTTAATGTTGACATCGACTAAGATTATTGTCTCATTGTTTATGTTGGAAGTAAACCAGGAGGAAATATCTTCCAGAATAGGGATACTGTTACCAGGTGATATGTACAGGGTGGCAATGCATAAACTTTTATTGCTGTTAACTTTGAGAAGGGCGAGGGTTAGCTCGGCAGTGTCAAATGAGGGTATGGGCTTAGTATAGGGTGTCACTGTTAAGGAGGAGGAGATTAAGGCTACTCCTCCACCTTTCTTTTGGGATCTGTCACTTCTTATGAGTTTATAGTTTGGGGGTGTTATTTCCGTATCTTTTATATGTGGCTATGTTTGATTCTTAAAGGATAATAACATCTGTAAAGAAAATTGTTAATTTCATCCAGCTGTTGCAAAAATATATCCCGAACAGGATAAAACAATGCAGCTTGCTTTGCCACCATATCTGCAAAAGTTTTACCTTCAGTTATAAAGGAATTGTTTGTTTTATGTGTGGCTCAATTTTCCACCACAACTTAACCTCAGTAATAATAAAGCATCTTAACAAATCATGAACAAAAACAACATTTTTAATTACTGTCCCCGTTGATGTTAAATAACTTCACTTTTTCCAAATTGTCTCAAAATCATGGACTACATAAGAATAATGCAAAACTGTGAAAATTGTTACTGATTGATCTTTGCCAGTCTTACAGGCTTCAGTAACAGCCACAAGTTCAGCTACTTCAGCAGAAACATTTCATTTAATTTTCTAGTTAACAAAATTCTGTCATATATACAAAAGGGTGCTATGAGTTCACCATCATATCTTCAAACACAGAAGCTATCCATAAAAAAGAATTAGATCTGGATTCAGTGAAGGAATGTCTTTCAAATCTAATCTAGGGGCAAGCACAGTGCTAGTAACAGCTACACAGTCACAAGGTTCTCCTTAGTCTGCTGTAGGACTTAAAGAAGCAGGGTTAAGTGGGGGACATCAAACAATCTCTAAAGAAGGATGATTAAGTAAGGAAAATTTTTATTTAGACAGTCATGCCACAGACAGATGTGTTTTTAGTCTTCAGTGACAAGGCTTCTACAGAATGTGGAACTGCCACATAAGTCTAGTGGCCAACAATTAGAACAGCTACCATTTCTACTAAGCACGGATCGCGGATGCCTAAGGCAGTGGGAGAGGGCTGCAAGTGCAGGATCAAGATTCATACTGAAATAAGCAATAGGTCTATAACAGGCATTTCTGCATTGTGTTAATAATCCTAACACTACTTTGTTTCTTTCACTACAAAACAAGAAAACATTTCTTACAATAATCTGGCAATCCAAGTACAGGAGGATTAAAAGTGGTGTTTTCAGTTGTACAAAAGCTTGTTCATGACAATCCTGCCAGGGTAAAGGCTCAGGGGTGTCTTTTCTTCATCAATTGTAATAGAGATTTCACTACTTCTACGTAATTAGAAATCCATTGTCAACAGTAACTTGTTGCTCCCAGGAAAGCTCGTAATTGTTCTAATGTAGTAGGGCATGGTGCAGTTTGTATCGCAGCAATACGCAAAGGCAAAATCTGTCTAGCACCTTCTGAAATAATATCTTCCAAGTGCTGAACCTGTGACTTACATAACAGCAATTTGTCTTTGGTAACTTTAAAACCTAATTCTGCTAACTGAGCCAAAGAAAAATAGTATCCTGTTTGCAGTCATTCAAAGTTTTTGAAGCAAACCAGCTACTTATTGAATTAAACTAGACCCAAAAGGAAATTTAGTCTTGTCTAGCTGTTTTTTTCATTTCTCCAGTGAAAAGGGTGGGACATTCTCTACACCCTTGTGGTAATCTAATCTAGATACACTGATACCCTCTATATGTACAGATATTGGCTATCTGGATATATATATATATATATATATATATATATATATATATATAGGGATAGAAAAGAAAGCAGATGAAACATCTGTCACTGAAAACGTAGCATCTGACGGAATAGAACTAAGTATTTTTGCAGGATTAGGGATGACTGGAAATATTTGTGCTACTACTGAATTAACTGCATATACATCTTGTACAAATCTATATGTACCCTTTCATTCCTTACACCTCTTTACTCTCCCTTTTTCACTTACTTCCTTACTGCTAACTCTCTCTCTAAATATACCATTAGCCTGTTTTCCCTCACTTCATATTGCAATTCCTGTTTGTATTAGACTAACTTACCATTAATTTCTCAACAAACTGTCTAAAATTTCTTTAAATATTAAATGATTGTCATGTAACTTGCATCGATTCTTCAACAATGCTTTTATATTATGTTTTATTTGTTATAATTATTTAAACTGCAGATGTTTTTGTTTTATTTTTGAAGATTGTATAATTATTTTTTGTAAAATATTTTGTATTAATTTGGAGCTTTTCTCCCCGATCCTCCTCTGAAAATGGGCTTTTACCCAGTCGGATTTTCCCAGTAATCAAATGCCAATAAATAAATAAATAAATATGTATTTTTCCTGATTTCTTGACAGGTAAAATATGAGTGTTATAAGGACTGAGAGTTAGGATGGCAAAAATGAAAATAGGTTAAATTTCTTTTTCAACTTTTATCGACAAAGGATAGCATAGGCAGGTGCTTGCAAGGTTTTAATGTTATAACAGGAGATTCGTCATCTTTTATGAACCCTACCTCTTTCTCATGGGTAGTCCCGAGCTGCTGAGGGATTGATTTTAATTCCTCCAAATCAGTATTTTCTACATTTTGCTTTGATGTTAAAATAGCAAAAAGGGTATCTTCAGCTGTACTAATAGTATTTGAATATAATCCTAAGAGTTCATTAAGAATGTCTTGGAATACACCATCTGGTGCACAATAAACAGTGCACCTCAATTTACACAATACATCTCTACCTAACAGATTTGAAGGGGTAGAATTTCCTACAATAAAAGCATGCTGATCATTTAGCAGATCAGTTTGAATAGGAACAGGTTTTGTTTCTGGATAGTCCAAAAGGAACTCTGGACATACTCGCACCCCGAACTGTGTATTTGGAAAATGGAAGATGTTCAGCATTTGCTGAAGTAATCATGGATCATGTAACTCCTGTATCAAACGGAAATGGGGTAGATGAATTTTTTACTATAACATTGACAAAAGGACTGTCTTGGTCAATTGGTACCAAAGGAAATAACTGGATGTCCAGAGAAGGCTTCAAAAACATCTCTCATGCAATGGAAAAACACATCAATAGACTAATTTTCTTTCTGTGAAATAGCTTTAATTCTTGCCCAGTTAGGAGTTTATGGGTACACTGTCATAATGGCTTTTAATAAGTTATTTCTATTTACTAGAAATCTATCATCTGTGTGCTTTGATATGTTATTGCCTCTTTCGATTTTTTCCATATCCTTCTAAAATATCAGGGGTTGTGGAAGCTTTTAATACTGCTCTCATATCTTCACTAGTTGGGTTTTACAACAGTACCTGTTCCTTTAAGATGTTTGCATATTTTGCCGAATGTGTTCAAATGGAAAGGAGAGAATCTAAAATGACAGTGCCTAGATCCACTGCAGTCCATGGTCACACTAACTGTATGATAGATTCAGCCTCACTATCTCTAACTGCTGCTGGACTTGGTACTTCAAACAATGGGTGCATTTGTGTAGGAGGTATATCAAAATCAGTGGAAGAACCAGAATCTGTTCCTTCCTCTGCATTTTTTTTGCAGAAGGCATCCACTGATATTCCTCCCCGTCTGTAACAAGCAGAAAATGGTTAATAATGTGCTTGATCTTTTTCAAACTGTTAGTTTTTCGGGCAGAACTGTTATTAGGAAATCTTTTTAACTTTCCCATGTGCTTAGCATTAGCTCTGTATTTGCGTTTATGATACACTTGTTTTCCTTTATTAGCTATAAGCATTTGATCTGATGGTGTTATGGCAGATACTGTATGTTGCTGTTGACCTAGAGGGACAAGTAGAAGTGCTGTAAATGACTTAGGCTGTATCTGGGGGAAGTGGTAGTTGTTTTTGCATCATTTATCTCCCCCTGCCCACTTGGGGAGGGAGAACAGTTGGCTTCTTGAGGCATGGTTAGGTCATAAGATGGGGGGGCACAGAGAGTAACAGAGGTCAGTCATTGTCCGATGATTGTGGTTGTGTGACTGATAATTTCTCTAATTGTCTTAGCAGATACATACCCCAAGAATGGGATTTTTCATCTGTGCATTTTTGTAATGAATTTACTGTTCTACTAGTCACCTGCAGCTGTGACTTTAATCTAGCTGACATACATTTTAAACTAACTACAGATTCTTTTTCCTTATTTTGGTTTCTTCTTGTCAGTTATAAAAGCTGACCAACAAGAGGCTGGTATCTTACTGCCTTTCTGTTTATAGGTTCATAGACAGGTACTAGGTTATTGGCCCTAGGGCCTATGTAAGCCTAGCCAACAAGGATTCCTGGCTTTCGCCACCCATTGATGTTATTTACCTGCGCCCCTGTCTAGCAGGGCCACCGATGTGATTCCCAGGGTGAACTTCCTATTACTCATCCACTCATCAAGATTTTTCTTGAAGAGTGCTAGTGGCAGACTCTGCTTGACATAGATAGGTAGTATGTTCTAGAGAATGGGAAATCTCTGGGACAGGAATCTATCCCTCCAGCATGTTCTGTTAATTGTGGTGACAAGGTTGTATATTCTATCTTGGCTATATCCCCTTAGTGAACTGCTTGTTTTGGCCATGCAGTGCCATAAATCCGTGTGTCCAGTGGCACTTGCTGGCCATGAATGTGTCTGTGTGTGTGTGTGGGAGGATATACATATATACATATATATATATATATATATATTATATATATTATATATTATATATGTATATGTGTGTATATATATATATATATATATATATATATATATATATATATATATATATATATATATATATACACACACACAATGAATGCATCACTTTAATTTTGCAGAGAAACAAATTCTTGATAGCTTTATAATGGACAGGAATACATTATGGGCTTTTCTGAGTTTGTATAGTTCACAGACAAGTACTAGGGGAGATGAATATATCCTAGAAACAAACTGATGCTGCACTTGGTGTTTCTCAGACTTCTGCCTTGGTTATACTTCAGCAGTTCATTCATATAATGCTGGAAAGTGAGGAGTAGTATATTTATCTGCCTGTTTTGCCTCAGGGGGGAGAGAGTCTAAACCATGAGTGCCTTGACAAGATAGTACATTTTCCTGAGGAACTCGGTGTGATACACTGTGCACTTTGCCATTAAGGCCTCATCTGAATGATGGAGGAGGGGTTACCAAAGCAGCAAAGGCTAACAGTCTATCAACTGCTAGGTAGTGTGTGATGCACAGAAGCTTTTATGACCCTTGAAAATATTGCCATCTGTAACATTATTGAAACATGGTTTCAGTGCAATGTTAACTCACCATCCCTATCAGACTTTAATGTGTAACACTCATTCTTATCCCCTTACTTGTGTGTGTGTGTGTGTGTGTGTGTGTGTGTGTGTGTGTGTATGATATACAGTAATGCAATTTGTTAACACCTTTAGTAAATCATCGCTTCAGACATAGGCACCCAAACATTAAAAGAAAATAAAACATATTATTTTTTTCATTTACATAATTATATATTAAATCTATATTTTGTTTCTTTACAGCAATCCTGATTTAATCCAGCATTACATAAATTGCTCATTTTCTGCCTTCTTTAAAACCTCACTCCTTCTCCTGAACATGTTTTTGTATGCATTTATGTATTATTTCCAAAGTTCCAAGTATTTATATGTACTTTGTTTCCTCTCTTCTAAGGGTCCCACTTTTAGTACTTTAATCTCATTTACAATATTTGGTACTTCAAATACAGTTAGTTTACTGCGGTGGTGGTGCTGCGGTAGAGTTGTCACCTCACAGTAAGACGTTTGTCCTGTTCGATTCTCAGCTAGAGCGTCTTCTGTGTGGAGACATGCTTGAATGGGCGTACCTTTGTTGAAGGTTGTGCGTCAGGGCCGGCAACTCGGCAAGTAATAATCTACTGCCAATCATTAGTGGACCGCAGTTCCGCTGTGGCGACCCCTAACCGGGAAAAGCCGAAAGACATAACAACAACAAATATAGTTAGTTTAGATTCTGATTTCCATTTTATAGTTGTTGCTTTTTTTGGTAGTTGATGGAATTAAACTTAATAAGGCTTTACTATGTCTATGCAATTCAGATCCTGTGTCCTAGTTCAAAAGTATCATTTACTTAGTTACAGCTATTTGTTCCTCCAATATTTATGACAACAGTATTCTCTTGTGAATTTTTAAAATCTGCAGGCTCAATACACTCCCAAAAAGCATGTTCCCATTTAACTTTCATCGTGATGAAGGCCTACACAGTTTCACTTAAAGTAATACTTTCAGTATTGTTGCATAACATCACCAAGATCAAATGAATGTTGGTAAGTACGTTATAAAGACAAAAGGGCAGACTCAATAAATCCTACATGGTCTGCTTACACCATGTGTGTGTCTTGGTATTGCACTGTTTTGTATCAGTGAGTGGCTCTACACGGTGTGTACAGATGCACGAAAAGACGCACAACCACGGTAAACACTGTGGCATGCTAATTACAGCATACGCAGCTGAACTGTATGCTAATCAACCAATCCATGATGGATGAGTTATTCAACAAGCTATAAAACAACTGTGTAGACTCAGTGCTGTTTTTTTTGCGAATTCCGAAACCTATTGGAATACAGCCACGGAAAGGAGTCTACACAGAAAGAATGTTAGGGGCTGCTGTTGATTTAATTCATGTATATGTGCAACAGACAAGTCTATGTTGCTGCTGCTGCTAACTGACCACAGCCAAGAAGGAGAAGTGTTTTCAAACCCAAGTTAAGTTATCACAATCTGTATGAGGTGGAAACTGTACAGTGCTATAGGGTGGATAGAGACACACTACAGGAACTCTGCAACCTCTGTCGTCCTCAAGTCAGACCCAGCAATACCTCTCAACTGTATGGATTTTCACAGAATGTCCAGTTTTTGCCTCATGTTTTTGGTCCATTTTTTATAAATTTGTGGTTCTCTGGCAAATTATTGGCATATCATTAAAGATTAAAGTTAAAAAATGACAGACATTTGAGTTTCAGACTTCATACCCTTCAGAAAATTCATGCTAATACAAAACCTGTTATTCTATCAACTTTCTATATTTATAAGAACAATATTTAAAAATTGTCCCTATTTTTGGGCCTTTGTCCCACTTTTCCTTATGGCTTTGTCCAGATTTCTTGTTCTAAGAGGTTGAGAGGTACCCAGGGAAACTGAGAAGATACCAGTGGAGACAAAGGTATGTGTAGCACTTAGAATTTTAACTATAGGAACCTTTCAGAGACCAACAGAGGATATGCAAGGGGTATCACAGGCATCAGCATCCATGATCCTCCATCAGTTCTTGAATGCTATACTCCAACATGCCAGTAACCGCATATATTTTCCCCATACTGCTGAGGACAGGGCCACAAATTTGCAGGGGTTCTACCCTGTAACACACTAGCCTGAAGTACTGGGTGACATAGATTGCACACATATAGAAATTAATAATCCACCTGAGGAAGGAAGACTCTACATAAGTAGAAAAGGCTTCCACTCTATTAACTGCCAAGTCACGTTTAATGCTAAGGGAATCATCTTGAATGTGTTCATAGGTTCATAGGTTCATACTAGGCTATCTGCCCTAGGGCATTTATAAGCCTAGCCAGAGTGTGTTTGGCTTTCGCCACCCATTTTAAATTAATTTTGCTATGCCTTTTTTTGAGGTTAGTATACTGTGCCTCTGTCTAACAGTGACACAGAAGTGATAGCCGGGGTAAACCTATGATCTCCCATCCACTCATCAAGATTCCTCTTGAAGACAGTCAATGTGGGACTCTGCCTAACCTGGACTGGGATTTTATTCCAGAGTGAAGGGAGCCTCTGGGTTATGAATCTGTCCCTCCAGCATGTCCTATTTATTTCAGTGCTGAGGTTCAAGTCTCTCGAGCGCATAGCTCGATGGGATTTGGATTTTCTGAGGTGCAGCATGTCCATTAAGGTTGGACATGGCTTTATACGTCAGGCACAGATCGCCTCTGAGCAGGCGGTATGCCACTGAGTAGAGCTGGAGTTTCTTTAACCGGGCAGCATATGGCATCTGTTTGAGCCCTTTGATCCTCTTGGTGAGGTACTTTTGGGGTCTTTCCAGTTGCTGCAGGTGTCTGGTAAGGTACATCCCAAAAGGGGCATTGTACTCAATTATGGGCCTGATGAGGGATGAGTAAAGAGGTACGATGACCTCCCCTGATCTAGATGTGAATCCCTTCATGATTAGGTGGGCTATATAAAATGTTTTTCCAACCACTTTGGCCACGTGGTTGTCAAATGAGAGATTGCTATCAACTTGGGTCCCCAGGTCCCTAATGACTTCTTCTGTACTTAATGGATTACCACCTATGTGGTAATTTGTGGGTACTTTGTTTTTGCCAAAGGGGATGACTATGCACTTTTTGGCGTTTAGCTTGAGGCCATGGCTCTGGCACCAGTTGTCTGTTTCTATGAGGCCCTTTTGGAGGATGCTTGTGTCGGCTGGAGAGTTGATTATGGCGCCCAGTTTGCAGTCATCTGCGAACTTGGTCAGCCACAGTCCTTCTGTGTTGGCCTGTACCGCCGAGAAATATATACCGAACAAGAGAGGTCCCAGGACTGAGCCTTGTGGGACGCCACTTGTAACTGGTTTGGAGTCTGACATGGCTCCAGCAATTCTAACCATGTGGGTTCTGTCCTTGAGCCAGTTTGCAACCCATCTAGTGACATAGGGGTTTATATTTAAGCTGGTGAGCTTATCTATAATGCCCGAGTGGGGTATTGTATCGAAGGCTTTTGCGAGGTCCAGGTAGGCTGTGTGGACCACCTTCCCCTCGTCAATGGCCTTGGTGACTGTTTCAAAGAAATCGACCAGGTTTAAGAGGCAGGATCTGCCCTTAACAAAGCCAAACTGGGTAGGATCCAGTGTCTGTAGGTCCCCAATATCTTTATTTATGAGGTCCATGATGATCCTTTCCATAGCTTTGCAGACCAAGCTAGTCAGGCTTATGGGGCGATAGTTTCCAGGATCCATTGAGGCACCACCTTTGTGGAGAGGGACCACTGTTGCTGTACGCCACTCTTTGGGTACATATCCTGTAGTAAGGCTAAGATTGAACAGTAGTTTTATGTTTGGGTTTAGCTCTTCTTGGAGTTCATGTAGGGCGCAGCCAGGGACACCATCTGGTCCCATTGATGCTGTGTTTTTGCTTTGGAGAGGGCGGCTCTTACCTGAGCATCTGAGATGTCAGGGGCAGCACTCTGTTGGGATAGATATTTGTCCTTTTGGTGGGAGAGGGGAGAAGTTTGCACTGAACCTGTCAGCTAGGATGTTGGCAATGTCTGTGGGCTCGGTGTATTTTTGTCATTTTGGACTAATTCTGAGCATATCTGGGAATTCCCACCCAGGTTCCTAACATAACTAAAGAAAGCCTTGTGATTATCCTTAGTGTCCTGTGCAATTTTTCTCTCGAAGCTGGCCTTAGACGATTTTATGAGTGCCCGTAGTTTTTTGCTAATACTGATCAGAGATGCCTTCCCTTTTTGGGATTTTGCTCTATCATGAAGTAGCTTCCTCCTTCTATTGTATAGTTTGTTTATGGCTGGGGTCCACCAGACAGGATGTCTGCCTTTGGAGGATTGGGTCTTGGTTTTATTTGGGATTACATGATCCATGCATTCCTGAAGGTGTTCATAGAATGTGTTTATAAAGGATTCTGTGGTCTGGGCCGTATTTTCCACAGGCCCAGGGGCTTTGAAGGATTTCGCCTCAGTTTTGAGGCGTGTGAAATTTGCTTTAGAGAAGTTTTTCACTGTGGTTTTCTGGGCAGGGGGTGGGGTCGGGATGTGAATATCCAGTGAGATTAGTTTATGGTCTGATCTTACCAGTGAGGGATACACTTCTGGTCTGGAGCATAGTGTCCCCATGTTGGTGATGATCAGGTCCAGTATGTTTTCCCCTCTTGTGGGAATGGTAACAAGTTGTTCCATAGCATTTGAGTTTATAAATTCTAGGAACCTTTGGGCTAGGGTGTTGGAGCTAGAGTAATGCTCCCAGTCTATGTTTGAGTAGTTGAAGTCGCCCAATATAATGGTGTTTGGAGAGACCTTCATATTTTCCAGTATTCTCAGGAAGGCCAAGTGGGGTTCCTGTGTTTGGGAGGGTGGTCTGTAGCAGGCTATAAACTGGAAGGCAGTTTTACCCACAGTTAGTTGCACATGGATAGTCTCTGATGCGTCGTGCTGTGCCACCAACCTGGAGGTATGGGTATCTTTGACGAATATTGATACTCCCCCTCCTTTTGTGGTTCGGTCCAAGTTTTGGGGCCGAAAAGCATGGTATGAGGTATAACCTGGTAGTGCTGGGGTGCTCTCGGGAGCCTTGAACCAGGTTTCTGTTACTGCATAGATATCGATGTTCTCCATGCTAAGGAGAGTTTCGAAAAGTGCATCTTGAGGTTTAGACTTCTGGCGTTGAGTAGCATTACTCTTAGTTTCTTATCCCTTGTGATACCTATGGAGGTGGGTTTGTCTTTGAGCCTTGCCTAAAAGGCACTATGGGGTAGCAAGAGCCTTTGCCAATATCCAAAAGCCCAGGGGTGACAGGTGCAAGCTGTCCCTAGCGGCATCGTGGCTTGTCGAGCATGTCATCCCAGGCTGACAGGCATTGGATCCCCTTTGAATGACACCAACACTTAAGCCAATTGTTGAAATTGATCATCTTGTCTTCATATTGTGGCATCATTCTTGGTGAGGGTAAGATGCTACTCAAGGTCAGGGTCATACTGGCCTGGGCTACATGCTCACAGAGCTCCTCTATGTCTCTTTTCATGTAGCCCAGGAGGTACGTCTCAGGTCATTCACACCAGCATGGACAATGACTGAGTCATATTTGTACTTGCCTTGGAGTGACCTGAGTGCTTGTGTTATGTGGCGGATCCTAGCATCCGACAGGCAGCTCACCGTGACCTTCTCCTTGTTCAGCCTGGTGAGCGGGGCGTCAGTGTGCCTGACGATAGAGTCACCTATTACAAGTGTATCAGGTGTGTTGTTTAGCCTTAAGGGCTGTGACTGTTCGCACACTGGCTTTGTGAGCTATGTGTTGCACGTGTTTTGTTTTGGGGTAGCGGTTGCTTGGGTGTCTGCTTTGGAGGTCTCTGCTGCTTAGACAGATTTTTATTTAGAGCCTCCGAGTATGTTTTTGTGTGTTTATGTGTTTGGTTTGTTGTCATGGTAGGTCTATGTGAGACTGGAATTGTAGTGAGTGTGGTTTCCTTCTCCTCCTGACTGGTTACGCCAGTACTGAGTTGAGAGAGCTTAGCCTCCAGTTTGGCTATATGGTTGCATCTCTCACATGTGTTGGAATTTGTTGGGAGGAGGAGAGGGTTGTCTGTGTACATGAAGCAGTTGTAACATTGCCTCAAGATTCCCAGATTCACCAGCTGGACCAGAGAGGAGATTGACAACTGACCTTTGGACATGCTAGAATAGTATTGGGAATTCCTTTATAATTGAAAAAAGGGCCAATGGGGAACAAGGTACTCAAGGGGAGTTTGTGAGGGTGTAGTGCTTTTAATTTTTAGAGCTGACTTATATAATTGCTTTAGTGAGCAAGTGCCAGGTAACTTAAATGCAATGTGTTACAGGTAACTTAAATGCAAAATGACAAACAGTAACTTTCTTTCAAGTGAAACAAGGAAATAAGTACAGTAAGCAATGCAGATATCACTAGGGATCCACAGAAGTGCTAAAAGGCCGTTTTAGGTGGAATTAGCATTTCAGGGAAATAAACAAACAACAAGCATACAAATAAAGCTAGATTCAGCAGGCCTGGATCTAGTCTATGCTACAACAAACAAGGTGTACCAATTTCAGTAAGAAACAGTTAGAATATGCAGGCACTATAAGCCTCTAACCAGAAATTCCCTGCTCAGAAGGGCAGAGTCCAGCCTCTCCTCCCACAAGAGTGCAGACCGCAATCCTTCTTAACGTAAAATAACTGGCCTGAAGCCCAAGTGCTTAAACCAGAACTAATACACTTTTAGAATAACAGACACTGAGCTCTCAATCAGCAGTTCCCAACTTAGAAGGATGTAAGATACCTGTCCTGCCACCACAGTGCAGGCCACAAACCTTCCTAATGTAAAACAACTGGTCTGAAGCCCAAGTGCTTAATCCAAAAGACTTAGAAATGATAGCTACACTTTAATCAAGTTACTACCAGCAGTAATAAATACAACTGAATACTTTAAAGAATGCCTGGATTAGTGCTCAAGTTATGCAAACAAAGCTAGATTCAGCAGGCCTGGATCTAGTCTATGCTACAGCAATCGAGGTGTACCAATTTCAGTAAGAAGCAGTTCAAATATATAGGCACTATAAGCTTTAACTAGAAATTCCCAGCTCAGAAGGACAGAGTCCAGCCTCTCCTCCCACAAGAGTGCAGAACACGAACCCTCTTAATGTAAAATAACTGGCCTCAAGCCCAAGTGCTTAAACCAGAATTAATACACTTTTAGAATAACAGACACTGAGCCCTCAATCAGCAGTTCCCAACTTAGAAGGATGTAAGCTACCTGTTCTGCCACTACAGTGCAGACCACAAACCTTCCTAATGTAAAACTGGTCTGAAGCCCAGGTGCTTAAACTAAAAGGCTTACAATGAGTTACACCAAGCAGTAATAAATACAATTGAGTACTTTTAAGATGACGCAAAAGCAAAATAAAGTAGGAAAAAACACAAATACAGTAAAAGCAGATACATTTTTTTTTTTTTGGAAAAAGAAAGGAAAAAGAGAAAGGAGTAGCAGAAACTAAGCTGATTGGCCTTCTCAAATGCTCTCCCTGTACTGGGTAGAATGAGGTAATGACACTAGACTGGGAGGAGGGTCCCAGATCAAATTTACACAAGGGGTGGGCAACTGCAAAGCCACCAACTATAAAAACACTATACCAACAGGGAGGGGGGGGGTGGAAACAAACAGCAGAAATGTTACTCACAGCTGAAAAGCAGCAGTGAGCCTTTAAATGAAAGTTTTAAACAGCTAAAGGAGCCACTAGAAAAAAAGAGTTTAACTGCAATAAGTTATCATAAACAAACAACCCAACAGATGCTTAATAAGAGTGGACAATTTCTAGTTAATACCTCACACACAGTGAAACTAGCTAGAAAAAATACACAGTACACAAATTGCTATAAACAACAAAGAAATAAAGAACAAAATAAACAAAAAACAGGATACTTAATGTTATATATTGTAGCTCCGAGTTTGCTGAGTGTCCTTCCTTCGATCAGCTCACTGTAAAAAATGTATTGGCAACCCAGGCATGTACCACAGCTCATATATCTGGCACACCTCCCAAATGTATCAGATGCTCACTAGGGGTGATATTCCACAGGGTCATTTAGTGGGGGATGCAGGTTATGCATTGGAATCATGGCTGATGATGCCCATCAAAAATGCAAACACACCCAGTTGGGAATGCCATAATGAGACACATGCTGAAATCAGAAATATCATAGAAAAAGAAGTTATGTACTTACCATAATGTTCCATGTGAGTTGTTTATCTTGCCTTTATTCTCACTGATGGGTTTGGAGCTGATCCTCGGCTCCAACACGGCTGATAGCAAAGCTCAAGGTTTGCCAGTAGCTCAAGACCAAGCCCCTTACCCACAATGCACTGCTGGAATTACCTCAGATCTTGTTTGCTGCAAATATATATATATATATATATATATATATATATATATATATATATATATACATATACCTTTACCCTACTCTAAAAGGGGAACACTTTCCAAAGGAAAGAAGTACTGAGGAGCCAGGATAATACTAGCTTCTAAGTCTACTGTCAGCCAGGAGGGGGAAGGAGGGAGGGACGTGAGAATAAAGGTGAGATAAACAACTGACATGGAACGTTATGGTAAGTACATAACTTCTTTATGGGAAGTTGTTAAGTCTCGCCGTTTATTCTCACTGATGAGTAGCGTCCCTAGCACCCTCAGTCTTGGGTGGCTCATGGGAGTATGTTTTTCAGTACCGTGGAACCAAAGGAAGACCTGTCCCTGGAAGCCTTATCTATTTTGTAATGCGTGATAAAGGTATGAGGCTTAGACCACGTGCAGCACAAATATTGTCAAGGGGCAATTTAGCTTGAAAGGCAGAAGACATAGAAACGGCTCTGGAAACGGCTCTGGTAGAATGAGCCTTAGGTTTGTGTGTCAATGGCATGCTAGCATTCGCATAAACAAAGGATATACAATCTGATAACCATTTAGATAAAGTTGTTTTAGCCACTGGATTACCTTTTCTGGCTTCTGAAAAGGATACAAAAAGTTAA
Source organism: Protopterus annectens (assembly GCF_019279795.1). Lineage (NCBI taxonomy): Eukaryota > Metazoa > Chordata > Ceratodontiformes > Protopteridae > Protopterus > Protopterus annectens. The sequence goes on along the minus strand of NC_056747.1, from coordinate 1,190,205,467 downwards.
TCTGATTTTCTAATATCCTTGGTTCTGTCAAGATAAAATCTGAGCTGTCTGTGTACATCAAGTTTGTGCAGCATGTATTCCAAATTGTTAGAGTGGTTGGGAAGAAAGACTGGCAGCTCAATGACCTGATTGATATTGGATTCAGAACAGACTTTAGGCAAAAATAAGGGGTTTGTTCTGAGAGATACTCTATCAGCATGGAAAATCATGTAAGGTGGTCTGACAGATAATGCTTGGAGTTCTGACACTCTGCGGGCAGAAGTAATGGCCACTAGAAAAATAGTTTTCCAGGATAAATATTTGAGATCACAAGACAATTCTGGTTCAAAAGGGGGGAGAATAATTTGAGACAGCATAAAGTGCAAATTCCAGGGAGAATAAGGAATTTTGACAGGAGATCTCATGTGAAGAACACCTTTAAGAAAAGTTTTAGATAACTTATGGTCCATAACGTTCGAGCTATCGAATCCAAGGTGGAAATTTGAGATGGTGGCTAACTGGACTCGAACTGTAGCAGCTGCTGCCCCTTCCTTAAAAATCTTTGTCAAAAATTCTAAAATGGACAATAGCGGAGCTCAGAAAGGGTCAATTTTCTGTGTGTTGGCCCAAATTGAGAACCTTTTCCACTTACTGCAGTATAATTTCCTGGTGGATGGCTTGTGAGAAGACAAAAGAATTTGTCTTATATCATCTAAACTTGAATGAAGCCTGACAATTAGGGGAAGTGGATTAGCCAAGCAGTCAGTTTCAGGGATTGCAGGGAAGGATGGAGGTCCCCTGACAGGTACATCAGAAGGTCCGGAACTGGGTCCAGGATCCATGGATCTTCCAACAGGTGATGGTGGAGAAACGGGAACCAAATCTGTCGAGGCCAGTAGGGAGCTATGAGGATAACAGTCCTTCCCAGTGATTTTGCTTTCTGTAAAAATCTGGGTATCAATGGAAAGGGTGGGAATGCATAAAGGAGACCCGGGGGCCAATCGTGTACGAGTGCATCTCATGGGGGATGTCCCGGAGGTGGTATTAGGGCAAAGTAGCTTCTGTATTTTGAATTGATGTGACTGGCAAATAGGTCACAGCAAGGCTGGCCCCATTTGCAGAAAATCAACTCTGTAACCTGTTGTTTGAGAGACCACTCGTGAGGGAGCAATATCGCCCTGCTTAGCTTATCTGCTATCACGTTGGATTTCCCTGGGATGTGTGTTGCTAACAGAAAACGCTGGGATGACACAGCCCATTGCCAGACCCTGAGGGCTTCTCGACAAAGGGGGTAAGACTTGGTTCCACCTTGCTTGTTCAAGTACCAGACTACTGACATGTTGTCCATCTGAATTGCAATAGTTCCTAGAGGAAGAGAGTCCTGAAAGTACTGCAACACCAGAAGTACCACTCTCAACTCCAGAACACTGATATGCAAATGTGACTCTTGATCCATCCATGTGCCTTGGGCAGTCTTTTCCTGAAAATACCCCCCCACCCTATCAGGGAAGCGTCTGTGGTCACAGTGGCTACTGGGGGGGGGGGGCAAAGGGCCTTCCGATTGTGACATGAAGAGATGTCAACCACCACCGAAGGTCTCTCTTGCAGGTATCTGTGATGAGAATTATGTGGTGCATCGGCAGTTTCTGGTAATACCACTGAGCAAAGAGGAGCCATTGAAGGATTCGCATATGCATCCTTGTGAGTGGTATGGCCAAGATTTCAGCTGCCATCAAACCTAGCACCTTCAAGACCTCTGCTGCTGTAGCTTTGTTCTTTGACACCAGTGAGTTGATGTGTTGGCGGAGAAGTGAGACTCTTTCAATTGGAAGACGTAGAGTGGTGGTTGAGGTATCTAACTCTGCTCCTATAAAAACAGTATGCTGCGATGGCGATAAGGCAGACTTTTTGAAGTTGGCTGTAATGCCTAATTGATGGCAGAGTGTCAGAGTGTATTGTGTTGCCTGAGTCAATTGATGCCTGGTGGTAGTGGTGAGGAGCCAATCGTCTAGGTATGGAAACACCTGGAATCCTAGACGCTTCAGGTGAGTCGTGACCACTGCCATGCATTTGGTGAACACTCTGGGGGCTGTAGTGAGACCAAAGGGCAGGGCTAGAAACTGGTAATGACTGGCTCCAAGCCAGAAACGCAGGTGATCCATGGAGTATCTGTTCATCTTTATGTGATAGTAAGCGTCCTTGAGATCTATGGAGCACATCCAATCGCCTTTCCCTAGGAAGGGAAGAATGGACTGAAACATGACCATTCAGAACTTCTCTTTCTTTATGAACTGATTGAGTCTGCTGAGGTCCAAGATAGGTCTCCAGTCCCCTGTTTTCTTTGGTACCATAAAGAATCTTGAAGTTCCGAATCCAACTTGGTCTGCTGGGACTGGTTGGATGACTCTTTTTTTCTAGCAATTTGTGGACCTCTATGATTGCTTGTTCCCTGAGACTGGGTGGAACATCTGAGATTTTGTATACAGGAGTGGGAGGGGTAGAGAACGGTATGAAATATCCTCTGGAAATGATGCTTTCCTACCCAAGTATCTGACGTTATGTTTAGCCAGGCTTCTGGTACAAAGATAAGGGACCCCTGACTGCCTCAGGAGCCGGACAGCCGGGTCTCCCTTCAGGGGCGCTGGTAGGGCTGACCAGATAACTGTCCTCTGTTGCCCTGTTGCTGCGGACCCCCTCTGCTGCACGGGAGTCATCTTCCATTATAACCCCCTCCTCTGCCTCTAGAGGGGGTTTCTCCCCGTGTGTCCTGGAAGGTTCCCTGTGCTTTCCGGAACCACATTTTTCTGCCCTTAGGGCCCTTGGGATAGGGCTGAGTAAGGGTAGAAAAATGAACTCCAACGGCAGATAGGGTATTGCCTTCCTGCTCACACCTGGTTAATGTTTCCTTTACTTTAGGCCCAAACAGTGATGAGCCATCAAACGGGGTGTTAATATAGGAAGACTTAAAGGGCTCCACAAAGGAACAGAGATGCATCCAGGCTTGTCTCCGCAGAGCAATGCCTGAACTAGCAGCTCTACTCGAACCATCAGCTGCATATGATATGAGACACATGAACAAGTTCACAACCGAATTTAGAGTAGCAAGCTGTGTGTTGACTCTGTCGGCCACCCCTGCAGCTACCGTACCCTGAAGAGTATCTCCCAGCTCTTTCAGGAGATCTCTTTGGAGTCTCGTGAAATGGGTTAAATCATTTAGGGATCAAAGAGAAAAGGTCGCTGAACTAAACATGCATCTCCCATTTCTATCCATGATCCTAGACTCTCTATTAGGAGGATGGATAGATGCGGATGTTTCAGACACTTCCTTTTTGGTGGCTGCAGCTACCACCATGGCATCAACAGGCACTCCCTTGGTCAAAAAGACTTTGTCCACTGGGGCAGAGATAAACTTGTTCGGCTTCCGAGGGACAGGTTCCATGGCCTCCGGTGACTCCCACGCCTTATGAGAGATCAAGTCCATGAGTTCATCATAAGGCGGAGACACCCAAGAAGTGGAAGGTTGAGACCCAAAAGCCTTTAAGAACACTGACTCATCCTCAGTAGGGGTTTTGGACTGCCAACCGCCCCTCTGATTCAGGATCTCTAATATCTCTGCAAAGGAGATATCCTAGGAGGGGGATCGAGGGGACCCTTCTGACTCATCCAGGTCAGTGTCAGATGTCAAAGCCTCCTGTGGGGAGTCCAAGTGCCTCCTCTTGCACAATCTCTTCCTGGGTACCTCCTCAGTGGTGGGATCTGGGGAGGTCTCGGAAGTGCAGGGGATGCCCTGTGGGGGTACTTGAGGCTCAGGGTCTCTGTGCTTCGCAGGGGGACCGGTAGATGAAGAAGCAGACACAGGAACTTGAGGGGAGAGGGAAGGCCGAACCAATGCTGACAATGTCTTAGGAGACATGACTCTCCTCATGGCATCGAAAGCACCATGGCTCCGACGAGAAGGGGTAGATGGACCCGAACGGAACATCTGATCCTCCCGCACCAAAACCATAGGCTTCGAGCCTGAGGTAGGGGCCGAGCACATCTGAGCCGAAGCCCCGAGAGGAAGAGTCGGCACCGACATATCGGTCTGGCTATCCTCCCCGGACCTGACAGGAGAGCGTTGGCTCCTAGCTTCCTCGGTCAGCACCGAGGATGTCCGAGTAGATGGAACCAATAACACAGGTGTGGGTCTCGGTTCCAAGGGTTCGACAGTCATTGGTTCTGGCTCCTTCAGCTCTGAGGGTCCAGTACGGCTTGGAGGAGGAGTAGTCAAATCTGGTTCAATGGTCTTCGGCTCCAATGAAGTGGTCGGTGCCGACAACAATTTAGCAAGTCCTGGTTCCCTTAAAAGCTTCTGCATTAGCCGATCCATATCCAAATCAGAGAGGCTCACCGAAGACTTAGAGAAATGCACCAAAGGTGCTGACTGGAGCAGAGGAGATGAGGGGACTTCAGAGACCGGCTCCAAGACTGGGAGCTGACTCCAAACCAAAGGGACACTCGGTTCCGAGAGCTGTCGAGCCGATGACCCTGTACCCTCTGATCTCTTTGCCCTCTTGATCTGTTTGGAATCAGAAGACTTCAAAGATTTTGACGAAGTGCTGGCACTTTCCTGGCTACCCAACACTTCAGAAAAAGAATGCTGCAGTAACCCCCTATCTATTAGTTTTCTCCTCCTTTCTAAGAGAACCCTCGATGAAAAGGAATGGCATATACTGCAGGAGTCTTGGAGGTGTTTAGCCCCCAGACAATAGACACATTGGACATGTCTGTCCATAACGGACATTTTCTGTTCACAATCTGGACACTTTTTAAACCCCGATTTGGGGTGAGATTTCTCTTTCTCATCCGACATTCTTTTAACAGAACAGCACAAAAAAATACCTGTAAAGGCTAAATACAGGGCTAACTAAGCCCACACTAAGAAAACTAATAACAATTAAAGATAGTAAGACTAAATAGGGCCAAGAAAGGGCCTAACACCAAGAAAACAAAAACTACACATAGGGTAGATCTTTACAAAAACTAACCTACTTAACTATATTATTTTAAACTAGAAACACACTGAACACTAACAATCACCCAAAAGACTAGAAAAAGAGTTTTTTTAACTTGCGATTTGTCAAAATGGTCTGAACTAACTGGATCACCGAGATCTCTCTTGGCGCGGCAAACTAGATCTGAGGTAATTCCAGCAGTGCATTGTGGGATAAGGGGCTTGGTCTCGAGCTACTGGCAAACCTTGAGCTTTGCTATCGGCTGTGTCGGAGCCGAGGATCGGCTCCAAACCCATCAGTGAGAATAAACGGTGAGATTTAACAACTTCACATCATGTGTTTGGGCTGCTGAAGTCATGGTTCTTGTGCCTAGATAAATCTGTTGGAGCCCTGCAGTAGAATCCATGTACATGCACTGAAATATTCACTGTCTGTGCCTTGCTTCAGGACATCATCCTAAGAAAGCAGCTTCAGCAGGATCAACAAGAGGAAAGAGCACACATCCCACCACCAATGACAAGGTCACCACAGCCACACACATTTGAGCAGTCAGCAGATGTAGGTGTGCTCAATATGCCCTCGCATTGGCTAAGAGGCAATGCATACCATACTCATTCCCTACCCAAGGGGCTAAAACTTCCATCCTACACACATATATAGTAACATTGATGCCAGGCAATGCTCACAACCTTTACCTACCCATGTAATGACTGTGTACTGCTAGTATCAGACAGAGTAAGCCTGAACTAAAACTGTTGAAACTGCTGGATTTACAAGGTAAGTGTTGAACCTGGAGTGTATTGTGTAATAATACAAATGAATGGCATATCCTTGTGTGTTGTTTCTTGGTAATGTAAGCACTGGCGTACAGCAACAGTGGTCCCACTCCACAAAGGGGGTACCTCTACAGACCCTGGGAACTACCGCCCCATAAGCTTAACCAGCCTGGTCTGCAAAGCTATGGAAAGAATCATTATGGAACTCATAAACAGAGACATAGGGGACCTACAGACACTTGACCCACCCAGTCCTGCTTTGTAAAGGGCAGATCCTGCCTTTTGAACCTGGTTGACTTTTTTGAAACTGTCACTAGAGCCATTGATGAGGGCAAAGCAGTCCATACAACCTACCTGGACTTGGCTAAGGCCTTCGACACAATACCCCACTCAGGCATCATAGATAAGCTCAACAGCTTAAACGTAAACCCTTATGTCACTAGATGGGTTGCAAACTGGCTAAAGGACAGAACCCATAAAGTTAAAATCGCTGGAGCAATGTCAGACTCAAAGCCAGTCACAAGTGGTGTCCCACAGGATCTGTCCTGGGACCCCTCTTGTTCGGCATTTATTTCTCAGATGTTAAAGCAAACATGGGAGGGTTGTGGCTGACAAAGTTCGCAGATGACTGCAAACTAGGTGCCATAGTCGATACACCAGCGGACACATACATCCTACAAAAGGCCTCACAGAAAGCGGACAACTGGTGCTGGAGTCACGGCCTTAAACTAAATGCCAAAATGTATAGTCATCCCCTTTGGGAAAAACAAAGTACCCACAAATTATCACATAGACAGCAACCCACTGAGTATGGAAAAGTAATCAGAGACCTAGGGACCCAAGTCGACAGTGACCTCTCATTTGACACCCACGTTGCCAAAGTGGTTAGAAAAACATTCTACCTTGCACACCTCATCATGAAGGGATTCATCCAGATCCAAGGATGTCATTGTACCTATACTCCTCCCTCATCAGACCCATGATTGAGCACAATGCCCCATTTGGTATGTACCTCACCGGCATTTGCAACAGCTGGAGAGACCACAAAAGTACCTCACCAAGAGGATCAAGGGTCTCAACATATGTCTTATTCTGCCAGACTAAAGAAACTCCAGCTCTATTCAGTAGCATACCGCCTGCTCAGAGGTGATCTCTGCCTGACGTACAAGGCCATGTCCAATCAGGATCTGATGGACATGCTCCACCTCAAAAAATCCAAATCCATCAGGACCACGAGAGCTAAAGACTTAAACCTCGGCACAAGTATGAATAGGACATGCTGGAGGGATAGATTCATAACCCAGAGGCTTCCCATGCTTTGGAACAAGATCCCAGTTCATGTTAGGTAGAGCCCCTCACTGACTCTTTTCAAAAGAAATCTTGATGAGTGGATGGGAGATCGTAAGTTTACCCCAGGGGTCACATCTTTGTCACTGCTAGACAGGGGCACAGTAAACTAATTCTATTACATAAGGGGGGCTTCATTGTGTCACTACTAGACAGAGGCACAGTATTCTAAATCTATTCTGTGCATTTTTGTACCATTTCATGGGGTGGCGAATGCCACATCACTATGGCTAGGCTTACAAATGCCCCAGGGCAGATAGCCTAGTAATAAACTATGAAACTATGTAATGGCTGTGTACTGCTAGCATCAGACAGCATCAGCCTGAATTAAAACTGTTGCAACTGCTGGATTTACAAGGTAAGTGTTGAACCTGGAGTGTATTGTATAATAATACAAATGAATGGCATATCCTTGCATGTTGTTACTTGGTAATGTAAACAAGTAAAAGGTGGGTGATTTGTACAGAAAGGATTTTAACATGTGACAGCAGAGACTTATATGAATATATGTGTCCTCTATGAAGTAGTAGGCCTCAGGCATCAAAGATTCACACAGTCATACCTCTCAAAAGTACTGATGGTTACCGAATGTCCTCAGTTTGGCCCCATACTTTAGTACTAGAAAATCATTAAAGAGAGAAGTTAGTAAAGAGACACATTTCAGTTTGAGACTTCACAACCCTCCAAAGGTTATTAAAAATACTGATGCAAAAATGTTTTGACTCCATCAACTAACTTTTTAAAATGAAAATATGTCAAAAGTACAATTAGCTAAACAACATCACAAATGCAGATATACTAAGCACTAAGTCAGCTATGCACCCTGAGTATCAGACACAAATGTGATGTGTCCCTGAATCCAAAAAATAAAAAACAAGGATGTGGCATAGTTATCATCACTTGCACAGGGTGTTGTGTGTGTGTGTGTGTGTGTGTGTGTGTGTGTGTGTGTGTGTGTGTGTGTGTGTGTGTGTATGGGGGGGTAGGAAGCCTATGGCATACAAAAGGTCAGTGAGTGTGTGTGTCTGTGTGTGTGTGTGTGTGTGTGTGTGTGTGTGTGTGTGTGTGTGTGTGTGTGTGTGTGTCTAAGAAAGAGAAGTGGATAGACATTTGGATAAAGTAACAAATGGCCAGTGAGATAAAATGAGTTTTAAGCTTCATGGCTAAACCATGTAACTGTTGTGTGTGTGAATCCATATGGGTCCTCCAGGTGAAATTGGTGTGAGTTTCTGCAGAAACACAGCCAAGCTCTGTGCTAGCTCTACATCTTGGTATATCAGGTATGTGTGAGCTTTGCATGGTAGAGGTGGCAATTCATCGTTATCGTACCTGACCATGAGAACTGGCTCTGCCAGGAGTTGCACTAGCATGTCCACACTCATAGTCAGATGATGCACTACTACTACCTGAATGTGACTGATGTCTGCTGGATGAGCTTCACTCACAAGGATGTCCAGAACCACGACCTCATGACCTGCCATATCTGGGTGTAGACATCTCAACCACTGACAGAGCAGTGGAAGTAGCACCACTATGGGAGTGTGATCAGGCATGGCCACGTCAGCTAACATCAGATGATGTGGCTGACCTACGCCCATGTGGATGCCATCCTCCTCCCAGTAGATGTTCCATCACAGATATCACCAGTTCTAATTTGTCATTCATCCGATCCATTGAATCATCAACACAGTGGAGGCAGTCACGCATGTCAGCCTGTGGCACATCTACAACTTTAAGCATTTCTCTGGAGGACCTATTGGCAATGTGCTTGCACCTCCAAGATGACCCTAGACATATGTCGAGTGGCACAAGAAGACACACCTGGATCAGGTGGAGGATGGACAGCAGGCCTCCTCCAAGCACCCCTAACAACCTTCTCGTGTGGCACCTCGCTCACACTTTGGCTACAGCCAGAATCAACAGGTACTGAAGTCACAGTAACCACACTTCCCTGATCAAGTGCCTCACCCCCCACCTGTCCAGTACCTGAGGGCTCACTGGAGTGGGTTGTTATAGGCCTACTGTCTGTGTCCGATGGAATTATAGGAGATGACTGAAAGTCAACCTCAGTGTCAGATCCAACATCTGTACCCCCCAACTGTGCCTCTGTTTGCCACCAGCATCATCAGAGTCTGACTATACTCTGACATCAGGTGGTAAGAGTCCTACACTTCCACTGTCAGGACCACCTGTGATAATAAGCAACAAACACAGGAAAGACATTAATACCTACAGTACTATAGTCAAATGCTAACAAACTAGCAGTAGTGCCACTACTACAGACAGTACAGCAATACACACGTCTGACATCCACATCACACATATGGATAAAATAAATATTTCTTTGAACTGCTCATCAGTACTGACATAAAAATATTTGGATTACCATGTGCAGATGATGCTATGCTTTCTTTGGATGATGGTCTTTGAAGAAGTTAAGCAAAAGGTAAGGACACCATCATCTCAATTAACAGTAACACAGGCAGTTAAAACTTTTTGTCCTTTATATGTCCATCAACGATACTTTTAATATGAACTTGGATGACAAGTCCACCTTATGCCCATGTTTAACCAACCAGAATGTGTTGTTAACTGTATCAGTCTACAACTGTCCCCTCAAATGAATTTAATGTTAAACAAAACTTAAGTATTGCTGTCAATGTTTTACTATACAAGAAGTTTATAACAATTGTGATAGAAAAGCCTAACTGGAAGCCCCACCAGGGACATACTTGTCCTCCCTGAAACAGTAGCATCAATGCCAATGACATGCTGTTGTGCACTTTCCAGTGAGCTGTTTGCATCCCTGATAGGGGACAAGAGCTCTTCATTTGCTGTTAGTGGTGGCTCTGTAGCAGCAACCCCGGTACCCATTGGTTCATGGGCCACTGCATCTGCTGTCCTCCATGCAGATGAAATCATGCCAATAGCCCTGTGGCACACCTGATCATATGTCCTGCTCTGGCCATCTACTGCATTCACATCAGCAACTATCTGCTGCCAAATTTGCATTCTGCCTGACATATCCCCACGTCCCCTCTCAAGCAGAAAGGCACCATGATACCTGAATACTTCCACAATGACTTCATTTACAGGGTCATTGAATGTTTTTCTTCAGGGATTGGGACACCTGGGTGCCATAGTCCTAGGTGACATAAAACACAAAAGAAGGCTAATACACATAAGTGTCACATAAATAAAATTCCTGTTTCGATATAACACATAAAAGGTAGCATTTCACTATTACCCACTAGAGAAACATAAAACTGTCAAAATATTCAAATATGAAAAGGGAATTGTGTACTTGTAACATATTACAATCACACACAAAGCCAAGTTGGATCCAAAACATGGGGAGTAACAACAGCAAAAATCTTGTTTGCGCCAAAACAGAAATGCGACTTTGCTCCTACCCCCCCCAAAACAACAGGCAAATGACACATTTTGCTAACAAACCATCAGTGAAATGCTAAAAGTGCTAGAAAATAAACTGTTCCTGAAACATGTACAGATTTAACACAGAACATTCCATTTTAAGCTATTGCCAGTCATGTCTACCTGTGGGCAGCACACTCCTAGAGGTCCACCCTAGAAGGCTAACACCATTATGTCATTGACAATATAGGACATTTACATTTCACATTAATAACAATAGAAGAGTGTACAGAGAAAAACAGTTGAAACATTAGCACTTGTGATGACAGTTAATAAATCGGTGCATCTGAGAAAGTGAAATACCCTGACAAATGTGCCCATGCCATCAGTACACTTCTAAGAAATGCATACAGATAAATAGTACAATTTGCTAATGCATATATATAGTAACAGTTCTTTCTTATTGACATTTCAGCATATGAGTATATGGCTGAAAAATACCTTATAAGATCAGTAGTTTTCTGTGCAGATAAATCCCATAGTAGTATCTTCTTCTGTGTTACCCAAATATACAAGTTTTCTCACCTTCAGGCTTCCTTGATACACAGTACCATTTTAATGCTGTAGATTCGGGGCTGAGAGCATGATGAAGGTGCAAATGAGGTGTGAACTCATTAGAATTGCTGAATTCCCAAATACTTGGCTCCTTGTAGCACATGTACACATAGTACAGACACTCCCTCATCATTTGTTGCTAATGGATTGTGACTGTGAATGATTATTGGTAGTGAGAAGAAAAATACAACAGTAATTCAGACTCTACTACCTCCAGTGGGTATGTCAGCCAGGTTAGACTTACAAAGTGTAGAAGTAATTGTATAACGGTTTTAGATGTAAGTAAGCAGCACACATTTCACAGTTTCTGTTCAGTGGCATCCTACCTCCCCTTCATTTGTTGACAACTGTATATTATAGCCATTTAATATCTTCACACATTTTAAGGTCAATGATACAGAATGCCTTACAGACTGCATGTCTCAGATTACTGGTCAGATAAGGCACGAATGAGCAACAAACATAGAGATAAGACAGAGCTATGTTTATGCAAGCAACAGTCATAAATGGTTTTGTGATTACTCAGTGCACTGCATCTGAAATTAACACATGTACAAACAACTGTCATATCCTTTGTTAGTACTGTGGATGATGTTGCAGTTGGCTGTATGCACAATGATTTTAGTTCTCTGCTGCAAAGAGAGATAAGACACCCTTTCTGTGTTTTGAAGGTTCATTGGAGTGAGAGTTCAAATCCATACATATGTAAAAATATTTCATGTGTACCAACATAAATTTTGTAATGTTGTTTATTTAATAGATTTCTTTTCTTCATTTCACCTAATTTTCCCTTTTTTATTATTTTTTTAATGCCAGTGTTTCTGTGGCGCACAGCTTAGCTCAAACAAGGCAAATGGAGAAACACAATGAATGTCAGGTTTAGCTGTGATTATTCCATTTGTGCAATGCTTAGCAAACCTGGACTAGTGGCCCACACAGGAAGCAGACAGAACTCCTGCAGACAGGGCATAGACAGTGTAAAGGTCAAAAAGGATACAGTGTTGCAGTTTTTGATTTCCATTGCACAATGTTGTTAGGTGACATTGCGCAGTGGTTAGCAAGCTTCCCAAACACCTGCAGCAGTTGAACACCTACAGATAGGATGCAGACAGTCAACAATTTAAAATTGATACATTCTCTTCATTTTGTTGGGCATTGCACAAACACTGTAAGCAGCATGCATGACGTGTAACAGACAGAACATAAGAATGAATAGGGAATTATGCAGCTGTCATTTCACTACTTCTGTGGCAGCAGGTGTGTAGGGCTGTAATACAGATGGTCATGGGTTATAATACAGGAAGTGCAACATATTTTTACTGTTGTAACAGTCTAGTTTATACTAATGAAAACAAAAAATATACCAGTGCTATTTCAATATTCCTGTGGCAAAAGTTGTAAGTGCAAGGCTGCCATATACATTCACATGGTCCTGGGTTCTAATATAGGAAATCCCAGATGCTTTTACTATTGATCCATTTCACATTATATTCAATCTCACTTGTAACACTTTAGACATAATCACAAATAGTGGAGCTGATATGAATTATATGTATGCAGGATAAAAACCCTTACTGTGTTTTCAGATGTATGACTGATGGTATACTGTCTACTGTGCTGTGTAATTCTGCTATCTAGACTTGGATGGCCTTCACACTTAAGACACATAGACAAATGAATCTACATACAAGAACCTTGTCAGGTGACACACATACATGATTAACACCTCAAACTTTCATCTGTATTTATGAATGATTAATGACTATGTTTGTGAAGCACTTCTTATGTGGCAAAGATGGAAAATCACTGCTGTGGAAGAAAATGTTTTGTCCCTTATGCATAGGTATGAATCTCAAACTATAAAAAAACAATTTTATCAGTGTATAAAGCCAAACCAAAAAGGTGTCAGGTCATGAAATTTATGCCTCCAGTGCATGTCTGCAAAGTTAAATCAGTTACAGCAGCTGACACCCCCCAAACTAATGTGAAGTGGTAGATTAACATTCTAATTTCAAAAATTGCTTTCCTCCCTGCTTGGCACTATTGCTCGCCACTTAAAATTGCATAAATCTGGTTGGCATCATTGATTAGGTTTGTGTACTACCAGTAAACATGATAACAGGAATTCCCAGGAAATAATCATTTGTAGTTGCTCTACTTTTGGGATTAAACATATCTGGCATTTGAAGGGAAGGTGTCTGATTTAGGGTGCAGAGGTGGTGTGTTCAGGAGTCCAGAATATTTATTGGACTCTTGGTAAAGTGCCACAGCCAAAGGCTTCTGCAGAGGGACTATTCTGGCTCCCAGTACAAGTCTGAAGCTTGGAGTAGTCTGGCCAAGGCTGTATCCAGTGAGACTGGCATCCTATGCACTGGAAAACAGTGTAGGCATCATTTCAATGACCTAAAAAGATGCAAGAGAGATGTGCTCAACCAGTGGTTGGATGAGTTTCAGACTAGTGACATCTCACAGTTGTGTAAGTATGCTAATAAAGAGGATTTATAATACACAGAAAGATAAATCTAGGCAAGAATGGTATGTATAATGCTCTTCTGTTCTTCTCTTTTCTTTTGTTTTCACAGCTAATCCTGAATTTCAGTTGAATCGGTAGGCTCATGCTGATCATTGCAGAGCCTGAGGGAAGCAAGTGGTGTGTATGCAGCACAAGAGTATTATTGTAGTTTAAAAGTTAAAGATAGATTTTTATTTTGTTTTCTATATAGTAGTAGCAAAGTGAGCATGTACATCCTAACTGTGAAAGGAAGTATGCATGCCTAATTCTGTACCACAAACCAACTTTAGGAGTCAAGTGTAAGACTGTAGTCAGAGGTTGTGTGTTCAAATACCATGAGTAACAACTATGCAATAGTATTTCATTAATTGAACTCTATACAAGTGACATGAATGCCCTTCAGTTAACTGTAATCTGTATAAGTGGACCAAACATATGTGCAATATATCCATATTGCAAGGATTACTTTGAGCAATCTGTAATTATAGTTTGTAGTTGTTAGGATGTATACTTAAATATAATAGTTCAGATAAAATAGTTGCATAATTGTGATAATGCAGTGTATGCCACATGTGATAGTACTAATTTTGTCTCTTTTTTTCTCTCACCCCATTCACATGTGTGGGCCATTATCAGGAATTTGCCCTTTTCTCCACTGTATTGTGATCTCAGAGTAGGTATATTTAGTTAGTGGGGGGCACAGCCCCCCACATTGGGGGTGTGATGGGTGTAGCCTCCCCACCTGCATAGGTGTTAAGTTTTATGGTTTTATTCACCATTGCTAACATGGACTACCTTCAATTTGCCCTAAGAAACATTTCACTGAAAGGTTACTTCAATAATTAGTAGCTTTGATGAATAGTTGTTCGATGAAGAGACCTTCGATGATGTGTGATTCGATGATATGATATAGACCCGCAAATATATCCATTTAAATACCCTAAATTGATGTCACATGACCAACAAGCCCCCTAAAAGCACTCAATTTTTAAAACAACTTAACACACAAACATATATTCCACCAGTAAAACTTAAAAACGTATAATTTATGAAACACAATCAGAAAGTGGAAAGATAATAATAAAAAATACATATAAATAACAGTAAACTTCTAATAAAACATATTTTCTTAGAAGCTTATGTTTTTATCTTAAAATTGTCTCCTAAAGTGTGACATCAATTTAGGGTATTTAAATGGATATTTTTTAATTTTCTGTCATCTGATGAAGTCTTCCTTTAGTAAGACAAAAGTGAGTCTCCTGATTCATTGTATGACTATTTTGTAATTAAAAGAAGTTTGCAGTTGGTTCAGCAGTAGTTTGGCATTCCTTTGTGTTCATGTTTGTGTTCACAGTTAGTTTTTGTCCTCGGGCATTTAAAAGTCAGTCTTGTGTTGTGGTGCTTGCATAAAGCACTGAGTTCTGTAGTCTGTGTCCTTGGGTAGGATTTCTGTTCTCACTGCAGTCAACTGGGAGGTGAGCATGCATGTGTGTGTGTGTGTGTGTGTGTGTGTGTGTGTGTGTGTGTGTGTGTGTGTGTGTGGGTGTGTGTGTGTGTATGTGTGTGTGTGTGTGTGTGTGTGTGTGTATGTGTGTGTGTTTGTGTGTGTCTATCTAGTCAGAGGAGCATAAGTGTGTATCCAACAGTTACCACTCCAATATCACGGATTGACACTTTTTTGACACTTGTACATGGCCTACACATTCATTTCATGCAGGCCTCTCAACATCTTCTCTCCAAACATCCAGTGCTGGTGTCATCCACCATAAATTATCATGCAGCCTTGTAAAAGTCAGACTTGTGCCATGGTTCTTGTGTAAAGTACCGAGTTCTCTAGTCTGTGTACTTAGATAAGTAGGGGTTCTGTTCTCACTGCAGTCAACTGGGAGTTGTGTGTGTATGTGTGTCTGTCTAGTTAGAGGAGCATAAGTCTGTATTCAATTGTTACCACTCCAATACCATGCAGTGACAATATTGTGACACTTGCACATGCCTACACATCCATTTTATGCAGGCACCCCAACATATTCTCTCCAAACATCCAGTGCTGATGTCATCCACTATAAGTTGTCCTGCAGCCTTACAAAAATCAGTCTTGTGCTGTGATGGTTGCATTAAGCACTGTGTTCTCCAGTCTGTGAACTTAGGTAGGGGTTCTGTTCTCACTTCAGTCAACTGGGAGGTGTGTGTATGTGTGTGTCTAGCCAGAGGAGCATAAGTGTGTATCTGACAGTTACCACTCCATTCTCATGGATTGACAATACTTTTACACTTGCAAATGCCTACACATTCATTTCATGCAGGCCTCCCAACATCTTCCCTGCAACATCCAGTGCTAATGTCATCCAGCATAAGTTGTCCTGCAGCCTTGTAAAAGTCAGACTTGTGCTGTGGAGCTTGTGTAAAGTATTGCATTTCTAGTTAGTGTACTTAGGTAGGGCTTCTGTTCTCACTGCAGTAAATTAAAGTGTTTGTGTATTTGTGCACTTGTTTGGCATTAGAGCATTTTGCACAAACATGGGGGGCACTGCTATTAGCATTTTCTGACACTCTCCAAGTCAGACTTGAGCTGTGGTGCTTGCCTTAAATAGAGAGTTCTCTAGTTGGTGTACTTAGAGAGGTAGGGGTTCTGTTTAGGTCTATATCACATCATCGAATGCTCTAAATGTTGAACATCTGTTCGTCAAACCCTATTTGCCAAAGTCTTCCTCTGTTGAATGATCATTTCTGCAAGCTTTTTCCCAAGGCAAGTAACCAGTGGGCCATTATCATGAATTTGCCCTTTTCCCCACTGTAGTGTGATCTCATAGTTGGTATAGTTAGTTAGGGGGTGGTGTGTGTAGGGGGGGTGCAGCTCCCCTACCAGGGTGGGTCTTAAAAATGCTGTTTTTGTTGCAGTCGGTAGGTTGGCCAACTTGTTACTTACTGTGGGAAACAGTTTTTCTTAAACAATCATTTAATGGATGAAGTTTCGACAAATAGGGTTTGACAAAGAGCTGTTCAACATTTAGAGCATTCGATGATGTGACATAGACCTGTTCTGTTCCCACTGCAGTCAACTAGGGTGTGTGTGTGTTAGTGCACTTGCATGACATTAGAGAGAGCATTTTACACCAGCATGTGGGACACTGCTATTAGCATTTTCTCCTCACCAGGCACTGCTGACGTCATCAGCTATAGCTAACTTGCAGATGTGCAGTATTCCCATCAGGGCAGGGTCAGAAACTGACCTGTAGGTCAGGTACAAGTCACGCCATCCTATACAATGCAGATTACAGTGACAGAGCTTTCATTCTATTCACATATGTCATGGCATGGTTTGTAGGGCCTGTATTTTCTTGGTGAGAAATCATGGGTATTTTCTATATGGACACTAGTAATATCCTGGCTGTGTGTAACAGACATGTGTAAGTTGTTAATGCTACATCCATGTCTTTTACATCTGTTACAAGTCCTGAAGGAGGTCATCAAGGGCATGCATGATGAGAACACTATCATCCTGTGGAACATGACCAGGCCAAGGCATTTGACACAAATCCACACTGAGGTATTCACTCATCACTGTCAGATGTGGCCATAAACACTGATATCACCACGTGGGTAGACCACTGGATTACATATGTGGCATCTAAATATGTTGAAATGTATGAAGTGATGTATATCTCTGCTCCAGTGATCAGGTCTGTGCATCAGGGCTGTCTGCTAGGCCCTTTCCTGTCCATTATTTAAGTCACAGATGTCAACAATGACATACACATACTGCATCCAAACAGCTGTCTGGAAGACTGCAGATTGTGGGCAATCATTGACTCCAACTGTGATATAAGTATAATGTAAACAATATCAACACATACCAAAGATTGCTGCCACAGCCATGACAACACATGAGATGAAACAAAAACATGGCATGATTTGTTACATTATGAAAACAAATGTAGACATTACACTCTAAATCAGACCAATTGGTATGTGACCTGTGTCCTGGGATAGATGGTATGTGGAACATCCACCAGCATGTGGCCATAGTGGTGAGTACTACTCGTGTTATTATTCTGATATTGTCCATGACTGTGCATGCTTCTTTTACTGTTGTCCATGGGCCTGTAACTGTGTCCCACTTGTTGGAGACCTTTGCTGACATTACACTCATATTCAGGCAAATCAGTCTGCACAGCTTCACAATATGCACCCAACACCAATTGTATATAACATCCCTGACAGATGTCTTCTCTATTGTTCATGTCAGGATGCTTATCTCACAAAGACATCTTCTACACTGTTATGTCACCTTGTCTAACAGTCACATAATATACAGTTTTACTGTGATGCCCATACTGTACCATACTGATATGTGATTAGTGTTCCTGTTACAAATGTTTTCTATTTACATGCCCTCATCTGCTGTATATTATGATGTTTCACCTGTCCTATTTCCCTGTGTTCATTCCTTCAATTCATATGTGTGTCCCTATGCAATATACACACACTCTTCACAGACTTGTTTATTTTAAATGGCAGTCCATGTACCCTTACAGATCAGAATGCTTGGAATGGGATTTCACAATGCCCTGCACTGTATACACTGTCCTGCACTGTGTTTGGACCATACATATTACTTTATAATAAACCCTGTTAATCAGTGTGGCATTCCGCGCAATCCTGCTAACCTAGATTACTCTGCTGTAAACAGGTTTGCTATTCATGTTATTTTACATGGTTTCCTGGCTGGCAACACTGTTGCCAACCACAAAACCACACTTATTTACAGTTAAATGTGGTGAGCGGCATGAATATTTAATTAGTGCTGCTGCTCACCATGCAAACATGTAAACTCCATGTAGGCTTCATGTGGAGCTTACACAGAGTTTATTGAATCCCACAGAAAGACTACGTCTTTCTAGCAGTGTGTATTGCATTATACTTAAAAGAAACCAGTAACTTAGATTACTTTGTTCACCTCTGCAGTGGACATTAGGAGTATTATTAACCTTATTATAACATTCTGACTTCAATCATCTTTGTCTTGGGTACAGAAAGATTGATGGGTATGTCAAAAACATAATTCTCAGTCAGTTTGATGGGTATTTCAAAAACATCATTCCGAGTCAGTTGTTGGGATTGCATCTTACCAATCAATGGTTTCATGTTACAAGGAGCTATATATTGTCTAGGTCTTATTTTTTGTTGTTACCCATCTCCATTTAAAAATATGAACACCACATTCACCTGCTTCAGTTATGAACTGGATCCATCCACCTTAAAATGCTGTGCTGTTTATACTTTTTTCTTTGGTTGCAAATCCCATTTCTAACAGCCAGTCTAACAGTGAGATACCCATTTAATATGGGTAGATAATATTTTCTACTTTTCTTGAGCTGAATGACTGCTGATAAAAATCAAGCATTTTGAAAGGAGTTAAAAGTTGCACTCAGCTGACTGCACTGAATAAAAGGTTCCCTATTAGAAGACTGAAGAAGCATTCTTTCGAATGCGTCTTGGTCGAACTCAAAAGCCTGAAATGGCAAAATATCGACGCGACTTTTAAGCAAATTCTTTCCCTGGTAAAGAATTCGCTTGGCCGCTTCATTACTTTGCCGTTTTCAACACTTCAGTGCGATCTCGGAGTTGATATATTTAAGTAGGGGGTGTGTGGGGGGCAAAGCCCCCCACTTAATGTAATGTTTAAAGTATTTTTTTTTGTTGGAACAGTGATTTTTTTTCCCTGGGAAAAAAAAATCGCTGTTCTGAAAGTTTGAAATTGTAAGCTTATCTTACATAGGGTCGAATAATCACCGTTCACTTTTTTAAGCATTCGGTGATCTAATATAGACCTGAATAAAAGTGTCTGCATGTGCTCAGGAACCATTTCAAGTAATCAGACAATGCTTCTGGAGTAATAACTATTCAACCACTGCTGATAATTAAAAATGCTGATGCTACAACATAGTTAGCTTTTGAAGCATGAAATGAGAGTGATCTGTCTTGAGACTTTGATGCAGGTTGGAGAAAAATAAATGTTTTCACTTGGCTCGAGAACCATAGCTCTCAACTTGTTATATCTAGAAGCTGGGACAAAGCCAAAATGATCAGGGGAAAAGAAGCTCATTACAGAATATGATTTAACATTCATTTTTTGGAGTAATATACATCTGTAAATTTAATGACTGTCATGTTTTTTACTGTAATCATCAAGTTTTAGCCAAAATCAGATAAGTCCCTGACAATTAGGGACAGCTGAGAGAAACATCCATTCCCTAACAATTTAGGCAAAAATATCTGAATCACCTTGCCAAAAAGTGTGTCGCTGGCACCCTCTTTCTGTATATGTCCAGGCACCCTCTTTCTGTATATGTCCAGATTTTCCAATGCATTTCCCCAACTGAGTACAGAGTCTTTAATTTCTTTTCCACAAATGCAGATTAAATTTGATGCTGCAAAAGACAAACAAATGCAGACTATTTTTACCTGTTTCAAATTTTAAACTGTGCAGAAAGCAAGCAATAATTGTGACCCCGTCTCTGCTTGGCTTGACAGATTACTTGGATTTTTTTTCAGGGCTGATAAAATGTTAAGAGAGCTTGAACTATGCAGTAACACCCAACTGTTCGTTAAATGCCACTCTACCTACCTATACACACTTAAAATCCATCCAACCAGGTGCATTGCAGCCACGTACAAGGGGTAAATGATAAATAGTTGACTCTGATGATAGTCATCCTATCATCACTTCTTTTCAAAATTTCTATTAACCCTTCCAGTTTCAAAAAGTTTTTTTTCTGTTAATGTAGGACATAAATGATTGCTAATGGCATAATGATGAACACAGTTTTTTCTTTATTTTTAAAAGAAAGCCCATGTGTAGGGGGGGGGCACAGTATACTTCTTATCTTGAAATATGAAACATACCCCTACTTGTCTCCTTGATATAGTGATTCTCAACAATTCAACAGTTCTATACCAAACTTTGAAATGTTTAAACGTTATTATCTCAATGGTGAGCATCAAATGCACATTGGAGGTGGAACTTTTGTAGGGCGCAATGCCTCTGCCCATCATACTCATCCTCAGCACTCACACACCTTACCAATCAACACACCTTACTCAACAACAATGGACTGCAAACTCCAATTGTATCTCAGATAACTGATTCACCAGAAGCAAATGACGGTAAGTTGAAATGGAAAAGTATACCATTTAGCGGTACATTTTCCGATTTCACTGAAATTATGGTGCATTGTATTTCTTCTTCTTCTTCTTTTTTTTAAACTTTATAACTTTGGATCTTTAAAAGCCCATCTTATACTACTCACTGTCCCTGTCTTTTCCAGTGCACTGAAAAGTATCTTTTTTTTAGTGAGCTCAGACCATTTTATCCAATAATTACAACTGTCTCTTCCATACTTATTAATTACAACTGTCTCTTCCATACTTATTAAACTACAAGATACTTATGTCCAATATTTATGCTCTTACAAACTACTTGAAATTGGAGCTCTATATTTAAACTCACCTCTATACCTATATAATGCACTATAATTATAAATCAGTCTAATTCCATATAAGGGAATCCACTGTGTTCTTTTTCTTTTTTTTGTTTTATTTTTGAGGAGGAGCCTTCCTTGTGACAAAAGGATATTCATCTGACAAGGATATCCTTTAGGCAACAAGGATACTCTGCTTATATATAATGATATTGATGCTAGTGATCCCATGAAATAACTTAATGATGTTGAGTACATATACATTACACCCTCACATGCAATCAAAGTAGTGGAAAATTATTAAATGTAAAGTGAAAATTATAGTAAAATTATTTTTAGTACGATATAGATTTTATAATATTTTACTTTTAGAAATTTGCACAGAAATTGCATACTGCCTGCCACATAGATAATCAGACAGAATACAAAATCATGCAACATTAAAATCAAATGCAATTTCACATGCAGCAGCACACAAACTGGTAAGAAAACCAAAAGGTACAAAATGTAAAGAGTTCTAATAAACAAAATAAGTTTCACACAAAAACAAACATCAAGAGTAAGGCAAGGTAATCATAGCACAATCAAAATGAAGAATGAATCATATCAGTTGAAGAGCTTTTATCCTGAAGAAAACAGCAATTACAGCTTTTTAACATTGGCTTGACATCCAAATTCCAATTAACAATCAGAACAATGACTGTGCTAACTAAGTTCTAAGTAGCCTGCAGTTCTTGATATTTGGACTCTCTCATTTTCAGATACATTCTGATTAAAGCACAGAATCCATTTGTAATGTATTTAGTAGAACTTTCTTCTGCAGTTTCTGATATTTTTACTTTTCTGCCATATCAGCAGTTTCTGATATAGCACAGGAAGTATATTCTAACAAGAACATATTAAAAAAAGCACAGTTAGCATTTGTAAAATTAAAAATATCAAATAAACACCTTCTCCCATCAATTCACCACACTCACCACATACATCCTGCCTACTTAGCCTCAAGGCATCATATAAGAAGTCATTGGAATTATTCCCCATTAATTATGCCTTGCAAAATATCTTATATAATCTCTTTTGATATTCTCCCCCATACAGGCAGTATCCTTTGACCTATAAATCCAAATGTAAATGTTGTTCTACAGTGGATGACTAGTTATGCCTTCTCTTGATAGCATGGATGCAAACAAACAGTATTGATGGTACCAAAGGATTATATTCCCCCTGTGGGTTATATTCTACTATGTATACTCATACCTTGTCTTGCACATTCTTATTAACAATGGTTATGGTGATGTGCAGTTGAAATGAAATTTGGGTACTGTCTGTAAAATTCCAGGTGTCATACTGTGGACCAAAATGGGTTTCACCATGTAAACTGGTTATCTATAGGGACAGACCAATCACCAATGTTCTTAGAATAATATTTTTTAACTATTGCATGACTGGAAACACAGCATTTTTACATACAAGAGTGCCTTCTGTGTGGAGTCTGCATGTCCTCCCCATGGTCAAGTGACATTTAAAGATATGCAGGTAGGTGCGTGTGTGAATGGATGTGCCTTCTTTGAAGGTTGGGCGTTGGCCAACTCGGCATTGTAAAAATCCACTGTCAATCATTAGCGGACCGGAGTTCTGCTGTGGTGACCCCTAACCAGGAAAAGCTAAAAGGCAAAAATAGGTGACACACCCCTGTAATTAGACCCTGTTGTAAAGGGATCTAGGCACTATCATTGTTAATTACATTTAACCATCATGTCTCCATAGTAGTTCGGAAAGCCTTCTATCTGTCATGTCTAATTTCAATGGCATCTCCTCCATATCCAAAGAATTCTTGAGGGTTGAGCGTTGGGCAACTCAGCACCATAAACATCCACTGCCAATCATTCTAATCTCCTCCATATCCAAAGAATTCTTAATTCTCCTTTACTTGCATTTCATCAGATCTATTATTTAATATTATGTACTTTTTGACCTGTAATTGTCTAAACAGGTCTATGTCTTATCATTTGAAGGCCACATTGTCGAGCGTCATCTCATCAACAATGCAGGCCATCAAACCATTCTGACTGAGATTGAGTTATGGTAGGGATCAGGAAATTTGCCCTTTTCACACTGTAGTATGATCTCAGAGTTGGTATATATATAATTAGCGTGGTATGGGGGGGCTCGATGGCCTGTATTGTCGATGAGATGACATTCGACAATGTGGCCATTAGATATATGACATAGATCAGTCTAAACATATGACAACTTGAGAGACTGCAGAGATTTATAATTAAAAAGATCAGTGTCCTCAAAAATATTTATTATCAGGATGGACTGGCAGACCTCTCTCTGTACTCAGTCTCTTATAAATTCCTCCATGGACATCTGTGTCTGGCCTTTCAAGCTACGAAAGAGAACTCTCTTTGCCCTCCTATTCCTTCACAGAACAAATAGTAACTCAAATATTCTGTTACAGGAACTAAACTTTCATCAGCAGATAAATAAGACACATATGTGTGATTGATTTATATCCCACTGTATCCCCCATCTATGGAACAAACTTCTAAGTTCTACTACATGTGAAGCACAGTTGCATCCTTCCCACTTTCAAGGGAAACCTACATAAATGGATGTTCACCTTCAAAGTCTCCTGTGGTCTGTCTCATCTTGTTCTCCTTGAGGCTTGAAGGAACATTTGAATATACGTTTTTGGCTAGGCTTGTAATGGTGTGCAGACTGATTACCTAGAACTTACCTATGGACCTATAATAGGTTCATAGGTGTGTACTAGGCTAATGACCCTGGTGCCTTTACAAGCCTAGCCCATAGGATTACCCTGACATCATGCCACCCGACCTTAGTTCCCAGTTTGGGTAGATTTTTATTGAGAGCCTCCATGAAGGTGGGTGTGCAGTTTGTGTTTTTATGTGAAGGCAGTGCTGGCGTGTGTTCTGGAGAGCTATATGTTCCATGTGGTGTGAAGCAAGTGTTGACCTTCTCCTCTTGACCAGCTATTCTGGTCTTATTAAGCTAGTAAAAGTGCAGGACAGGAGAGAACTAGTAGATCTAAGGGAAAAATTGAATAGCAGACTTTGACACCACTCAGAAGCTTACAAACAATCCTGGATAGAGCAAATCTGTATCTGGACTAGACTAGTTACAGGAAAGGTTGGAAAGAAGCGCAAACATGGTCTTTTAAACCAGAAAGTTGAAAGAGATGGAAAAACTGCCCAAACAGCCAATAAACTACAATTTCCAGGCCAGAAACCACTCCTCTTTTAGTAGATAGGCTACCTAGTGTTTACCACTCCCACTGATAAGCTAGAAGGCTTCCCTCCAACACAGAAAGGCTTGGGGGGCTCAGAAGCTTACATACAGTCCTGGATACAGCATATCTGTATCTGGACTAGACTAGTTACAGGAAAAGCAGGAATTAAGCTTAGAATTTAGAATTTTTTTTTACAGAAAAGCAGCTAAAACAGCACTAAAACAACTCAAGTGTAGTGCAAGCTAGCACATTTGAGTGTGTAGCAGTATTAAATCAAATGCAGTTTAAATAAATGCAATTTATTCAAAATGTATTCTGAACTGAATTCAATTATTGTTTTATTCAACTCTGAACAGTTAAAAGTGCCAAAAAGGGTCTATATTAGATCATCGAAGTGTTAATACTTCGAATGGTCTAATATCGACCTGAAAACAGCGAACGCTGAAAATAGTGAAGCTGCAGATAACCAAATTTTTTCCTAGGGAAAGAATTCAGTTGTCCATTTCTGTGGCTTCACTATTTTCAACACTGTGGTGGAAAGTTACGGGTTGGGTTCAGGTAAGTGTGCAATTGTGTGAATGTTAGGGTTAGAGCGGGGTATGTGAGTTAGGGTTAGGGCACAGGTGAGGTGAGTGTGCGATAGTGTTAGACTTTAGGGTTAGGGTGGGGTATGTAAGTTAGGGTTAGGGTGCAGGTGAGGTGAGTGTGTGATAGTGACAGGCTTTAGGGTTAGGGTGGGGTATGTGAGTTAGGGTTAGGGCGCAGGTGATGTGAGTGTGCAATAGTGATAGACTTTAGGGTTAGGGCGGGGTATGTGAGTTAGGGTTAAGGCGCGGGTGAGGTGAGTGTGAGTGTGTGATAGTGACAGACCTTAGGGTTAGGTTTTGGGTTAAGGATAGTGGATAGATAGTATTGTATTTACAGTTTAGTGTACGGTTAGATGCAGGATTTTAAGTGTATGTGTGTGGATTACTGTTTTCTTGGTGTGCTTGTGTTGTGTGTGTGTGTGTTTCTCGGAATAGTGATTTTTTTCCCAGGGAAAAAATTTGCTGTTCTGAGCTTTCGATATTTTTCAGTTTCGTGGTTAGAAGTTCGAGGTTGTTGTATTCGATGATGAGCTGTTTCGTTGAACTGATATAGACCCACCCAAAAATATACTTATCAGTTGAGAAGCACAATCAGTCAGAACACCGGGAGATTGTAGCAACGTTTTTTTTTTTTATATAGTAAAGTGGAAAGGGAGAAAGGAGGAGCAGAAGATAATTCAATGTTAAAGGAGAACTCCACCCACAGACTCAAAAAATATGTTTATTTCATCATGGTTTGGTGTTTCCTACATTTAACACCACTTTGGACTATTTCCAGGTTTTTAAATATTTTTATACATAATTTCTGAGTCTGACCACATTAGGTCTGGCATCTTGAAGTCATTCTCATTGTTTAGGCTGCCTCTATGTATCCTACAATGCAGTGCTTGTCTGTAAAAAATTACATCATTCAGGCCTCTTTCTTCCTAAAGCTCCTGTGACTGCATTGATTTAACATGCATACACTGCTGTCCTTCAGTCAATTAGTTTTAAGCAACATTTCATGCCATTCAATGAATACTTAAAACACAAACAGTGCAAATGACACAGAACAGACTTTCAAAGTGCTTTTTATTGCTACTTCTTTTTAGAATGGCTAAACTGCAGTCTTTTGTGAAGCCTGAATTGTATCACTTTGATTCATCTCCCACCCCCCTTCACACCTAACTCCCATAGCTGTCAAAGTGATAAGGATAATTTGAGAAGTTACCTGTTGTGATTGATGGCTCACAGCAGGAGACTTGTCTCATGTACTGTTTCCTTATTCTAACCTTTGCTTTCTGTATGGGTCGGGGAGGCACCAGGGAGAAGTGACATCACAGCATGGGTCAATTTGGGGAGGGAAATGGCCAGAAAACTACCTGTATTCAGTGGCCTTGATGACATCAGTGAATTGGAGACTGCAGCAGGGTAGGACAAAATATTTTGAAAGTGAAACCACCACAGTACAGTAAGGTACTGTTTTAGTGGAGAGAAGCGGTCAATTTAAAATATTTTAATTGCTGCATTGTTGTTTATTCATAGCAGGGATAATAAATAGGGAGAAAAAAGACAGAGAAGTTGAGCATTTAATATTAGAATCCCATTGTTGTCCTTTAAGAAACTAAGTGGGTTGGCCTTCTTAAATGTTCTCTCTGTATTAGGTAGAATGAGCTAATGACACTAGACTGCGAGGAGTGTCCCATATAAAACTTAAAGTAGGGGTGGGCAACTGCAAAGCCACCCAGTATAAGAACAGGATACCAATACGCAGGGAGGGTGGGAAACTAAACCAGTAATATATTTATCATGGTGATGATCACACGTTAAACTATAGTTACCTTACTTAGTGTTATATAGTACATTTTTACTGTTAGCTCATGCTAACTGCCTAATCACTTCTTATAGGTTCATAGGTTCACAGGTGTGTACTAGGCAAATGGCCCTGGAGCCTTTACAAGCCTAGCCCATAGAAGTGCCCTGGCATCGTGCCACCCGACGTTAGTTCCCAGTGCCTCTATCAAGTAGAGCTACTGGAGTGATCCCCGGGGTGAACTTAAAAAAAAGATTGTTTTTATTTAAGCAGTATGCTTCCAGCAGGGCCTATTTATTGTTAAAGCTGGTAATGTTTAAAGAGGCTTCACAGGTTTTATTGAACTGGGGTGCAGAACAAGGGGAAATGAATTTGGGTTAAGGTTAATGTTGTATAGATTCAAAGCAGGTAAATACAATATATCCCTGAGTGTTTTAATAATTTAACTAGAGTGGAGAAATTTATTTGAGATTTAAGCAAACATGCTCACCTAATGTGATCACCACTGATCAGGAAGGCACTTGAGAATAATAACTTCAACTGCTGGCAGATGCAGGACAGTTTGACCCCAATACAATTGGATACACTTACATATTAAAATTCACATTTATTGTCTATGGGAATATCTATTGGACAATTTGACCCCAGACGTTTTAACCCCAGACTATTCGACCCCAATTAAATTTAATAAAAGCATTTTAATACTTAGTATTTTAATTAGGAATTTTAGATAGAAATGTAATAAATTATTTAACATTTTAATATATTAATGTTTATTTAACATGCCATTTAGTATTTAAATATAATTAATTTAAATAACAATAGCTTTTAACATGTTAACAATGAAATCTGTCATGAATTTTACATAGGTGGTTAACATATTTAACTAGCGTATTTGAATATTTACTCAGCATATCTGAAGTTTTATTCAGTTTTATGCATTTAATTGTTATTAAAGCTGGTTTTATTCTTCAGACAGTGTTCCGTTATTTTACTTTGCTAATGTGAGTTCTTCTATGATTATACCAGGTTACAGACCAGTAATGAGAATAACATTTTGTTCTGTTCAATGATGGGTTATTTTCTGCGGATTTGTGTATGACTGTCATATGTTTTCGGTATTCCTGCTGAGTGTTATAAACTATTATAAAGCCTTGTTAACTAGGTTGTAATAATAGTATCAAACTGTATTCAAAGTTTACAGATATAGATATGGAACGTGTTAATGGAGGGGTCAAAACAGCTCTATTGGCTTGCATTGTAACATCCTTGTGAGTAGTAGGCTTGTTAATTGATTAGGCTAAGAAATGCAGTGATCCAAAGTAAGGCAAATATAATATTAACTTTTCCCTTTATTAGTTTACTCCTATAATAGGGGGTGGGAGCAAAGCATGAAAGAAGGAAAGTCAAGCTAAGCAAGATTTCTATAAAAAACAGTACATTACTGGGCTCTAATCAGTCAAGAAATCATGGCAGAGTATAAATCTGATGGGTCTCCACACAGTATAACTTGTTAAACTAAAATACAGTTCTCTGACCAAGAAAAATATAATGGAAATTTTATTAGACAGTCTCATGAACATATCTTAGATGAAGGTAGATTTAGTCCCTTTTTTATCTTGGGAAGAAGCCAACTGGCGAAAAAAAAGATTCAATTTATTACTTCGTACTTTTACTCTTTCTTTCCTTTCACCTTATCCATAAATTTTGGTTTTACTTTGGAAAAGAATTTGCTATGCAGGAAGTTAGCACAACAGTCATAGTTATGACCCTGTCACATCCAGTAAGTGTGGTGTTTTCACCTTTCTTTTTTTTTTTTTTTTTTACAGTTTTCTCCAAAAAATATAAGCCAAATCAGTTTGTCCTGCATTTGCCTGCCAACCATTCTTTCATTGTGGGATGTTAACAACCACTCAGCTTGAAGCCTCCCAATTATAAAATTACCTTAATTTTGTGTCTCTCCTTGGTGTTTTACACTTCTGTTGTCCTAGCTTGGCAGCATTCTTGCATTAAAGTTGAAATTAATCTCATATGTGATATCTGTGTTTGGTGTCTAGTTATCTCACTTTAGCTAACAAAGATATTTTTCTTTGACTTTTTGAGATGGTGAGACAACAAGAAATAGTTGAAACTAGACCAGTTCCTGGAGACAGAGGCATTTTATGTTTTCGTCCTGCTGGAGACTGGGGCAAATTGATTTTCTTATTCTGCTTGAGAGAGGATCAGATTTTTTTTTCTTGTCCTTTTGGAGAGCGGATCAGATTTATGTTATCCTGATGAAGACTGGAGCTGATTTATTTTTTATCCTGCAAGAGATTGAATCAAATTCATGTTTTCAAACTGCTTTGAAGATTAGGTGGTAGAGCTCCGGGAAGCAGAAAGTAACCCAGAGATGATGCTGATTAGGGATGTTTGCAGATTTTTTTTTTTGGAGTAATGAAACAGCCAGTGTTAAGGCATTGTCTGCACTGTGTAAGGAAAAGTCTGTGAAGTAGCCTTACATTGCATGTGTCATAAAATGAAGTCAGCAAGTAGTAAAGTCTTTCATAAAATTGGTATATTTTCCTTTCTACAACCTTTATTTTCAATAATTCATCAAATTTGGAGCTGGCTATCAACCCACTTATCCCATCTCTGTAAAATGACTGTTTGAAGGCATGGCAGGGGTTAGCAGTGCAAGCTCCCCATAAACAGCAGTATAACAACTACAAATTACTGAAAGGAAACTATGACCAGTTTAAAGTTTACACTTGTATATAAAAAGCATATATTTATTAAAAACCATGGTTTATTTTTTCATCTTGATGTTTTTCAGTATTAATGTTAAATTTTTCATGTTCTTTTGCTATTGCTGCAACTCAGCCTTTAATGACTTTCTGTACTATTACCATTTGCATCTTGTGCAATTTGCAATTTTATATACATGTATCAGTTAGATTTTCATGTTGCCATATGTTGGAGCTTTTCTTCTCAGGTCTCTACTGAAATAGTGTTCTTAATATCCTGACAGACTTTCCTGGTAAACAAATGGAAATTAATCAGTCAATACTGGGCATAGAACGCACACTGTATTGTCATACTGATAATGTGAGCTCATTAAAGTTCACTTGTGGAGACACTAAAAGTTTTTTTATGCCAAAATCTTCTAAGAATAGTTTTAAATCCATTTGTTTATTTGAATTAACAACTCACTGGAGGAAAGGGGTACTAATGCTGCCTTGGGGTCACCTATTTCCTCAGATGTTCCATCTATCCACAACCCCTTTTCTCATGTTTTACACATGGGGTTGAGGTAGAGTGTCTCTTCAACACTGACAATCACCTAGAGCCAAGGTTTACACCCCCAGGTGGCTAACATTGCCATGGTAGTTATTCTACACCTAATTCCAGTTTAGAGGGTCAAATCCACCTACTGCATGTCTTTGGAATGTGGGAGGAAACCGGAGCACCTGGAGGAACCCCTTGCAAACACAGGAAGGACATGCAGACTCTGCAAAGAAGGAACCCCAGCAGAGAATCAAAATGGGAACCTTTTGCTGTGAGGTGACAACACTATCTGCTCAGCCACTGTGCTGCCCCATCTCCCCAGCTAATATTCACAAACAACTGATGTATAGTTAATTTCTTCTTAATTATTACAATATGGTTGCATATTCTTATCATATACTAAGAAAAACATAGTCACTGGAAAATGTAGATACACAAGTCTGGAGCATGGAACTTAACACTCTTTAATGTAAAACAAATATAATAACAACAAACACGTTAAGCACTTTCACCCAGGAATCTCCTGAGCTTCATCAGAACAGTTAAAAAATGCATAGCAGTGCTTTTATATTATGCTAGTCATCTTTTCAACCAGTCAAGTAATTTAATTAATTAAATATGAACACGTTTAGCTCTTGCTAGTTCAAAACCTTCCTTCCACTTACAAAACATCTGTCAACCATTATGAAACTCTGTATAATATGTCACAAAAATGACTTAGTTAAAATTTTATACAAACACTTAAAATCCACTATATAAAATATAAAATATTTGGCATAGAGTAGATGTAAAAATAATTCTTATAACTTAGCTGCCCTTAATTTAAGGACACTATTAATACTCAAATGGTCATTCAAACCTGGACCTTTTGTTGTGTCCAGCTTTAACTGCCAGAATAGCTCTTTGTATTCAAGTTGGGTCTCCCATGGTTCACCCCTTAAATCTTGTTTGACTTGTTCTCATGTAAAATGTAAACGTACTGTCCTTACATTCCCTCTGGTGCCTATATAATGCATTAGTGTCCTTTTGCTGTGAGATGTCATACAGATGTTCATATATACGCCTTCTCATGGGTCTCTCTGTCTTGCCTATATAAAAACTGAGGCATGTTTCACAGATGGCAATATGTACCACTCCTCTGCTGTTACAATCGCAATGCCCTTTGGCCACTATTTTGTACTTCCTTGCTGTAAGATGTAGATTTTCTTGCTCAAGAATGTTGCTATATTGGTTGCAAAATCCACATTTATATATACCTATTTTTCTGTGTAGTGTCTGGTCTAATTTCTGTTTTTTGTCCCTCTAACATCTCTTTTATATTCATATCCCTCTTCCTAATAAATGTCGGATGTGTAGGGATATATTTATTAATGTCAGTGTTGATAGTTAAAACCTTCCAGTATTTCTTAATAATATTCACATCTTCCTCTGAATAGGGTATAAATGTGTGTATAAAAGTTAGTTTATAGGTATCAGCCAGCTCTTTTGTTTTGTTCAATGTGTTGATCTCCTTATCTATAATGGGTTGAAATTTCCCTTTTCTTAGGTTAGTACTAGGCTAATTGCCCTTGTGAGCCATTTTTTAAGCTTAGGCAATTATCCCTTGTGAGAATCAAACTCTGCACCTTGTGTTTGTCAGGCAAACACCTTCACCATTAGGCCACTATCCTAACCTCTATTAATCAAAGGAGCTGGATATCCTCTTTCTGTAAATAATGTTTTCATTAATGTTACTTCCTCAAAAAATATCTTTTCTTCACTACAAATTCTAGAAGCTCATATGAAAAACATCTCTGCCTAGTATATTTGCTCAAACACTACAGAAGTCAGATTGCTACAGCTGAAAGCTTTTTAGGTTTTCTTCGTTCTGTTTGACACAGTCAATGACTTATACAAGAAATACTGACAAAATAAAATTGCCTCTGCCTATTGTCTTTAATACTTTATGTGCAGTTTAACTTGCGTGGTATGATGTGGTTGTAAACAAATGGCAATACAGTACTGCTACAGGGTAAACTTTTAGTATTTATGTCTAACACTGTTTCTAGCCTTGGGTTCAAGTACCTCCCTTAAAAGCATTAAGATCTTTACTCATGTGCGTTCTGTCTGTGGTATTACTAAACATGTTCTTCAAGGACTGCAGAACTAACAAGCTACTCATATAAAAGTGAATGTATGACTGAATGGAGACGTGAAATGCACAGTGTTTCATCAACATCATACAAGTGCTACAGACAGAAGTAAGAATATATGATGTGCTTATGATTTCTATTTTTAAATGTGTGAACTTCTCTTCTCATACTAACAAAAAATACTGTGCAGCTGAAGTAACTGCTTTCATTTTTCCATTTCTTCGCCCCTTTTTCTCTGTAAGAGGATAATGTACTAGTATGTACCATATAATTCTGCTGTCTCAGAAACTAACTACTGAGGGACAAGCCATATATTTATGGGAAATGTAAAACAGCGTGTAGCTTGTTAGCAGATTGTTCGGGTAGGAAGAAGATACTTATTGGACAATAAAATAAATTAGAGCTGTTTTCTGTGAAGAACCTTGTAGTTATTATACCAGAGAAATACAGTTCTATCCTCTGCCCTTAGTCAATTAGCTTTCCATAAGATTCTATAAGGAAAGAAGTGGGACTGTGTTAAAATGCTCATTACATTTGTAGGATACTCAACAAATCTGTCAGACAAAGGTTTAGTGAATACAATAGGCTGGCATGTTCTAAAACAATGAACATCCTCAGTGACACAACAAAATATAATTCTGGTGGGAAGCAAGGGCTCAGACAGAAGAAGTTTTTACCCAAGTCAGGTAACTCACCAAGTGTCTACCTTCTGTTTGTCTTTGGTAACTTCAGAAGTACATGGATCCACTGGGTCATGGAGTCAATAGGACATCACAGGAAATTTCACCTAATATTCCTCAGCTGACCCAGGATCCCAGCATTTATTTTACACAGAACAGGCATACTGGACGTCAGTTCAACATGCTATGTATTGCACCTTAAGAGTGCAGGAATGCCTCCCTTTCCCCTCAAGCAACACTGCTTTGGCAGTATGTTCCAGTAAAGTACAGATCTTAAAAACCAAAATTCTGAGTCCATAATCTCAGACACAATGCTGAGACATTGAATGCTACTTAATATATAGCATGAACATTACAATACTGTTTTACTGACAGTATATATAGACAGCAACAAATAAACTAAATATGAGCCTGAAAACACAGTTTCAAAGTATACAATCTATATAACAACATATATTACTGGGAAAACTTGTACTTTTTCAATACTCTGGTACATGTGAAGCCAAATATTGCACTGATCTCTGATGCTGTGTCACCCTGCAGTAAGAATAACAAAGCAGCAGGAGTGTAGAGTGTGTGGTCACTTATACGTGAGGAGGAGGCTCAAGGGGATTTTTCCCTTCTCGGGATATTTGGATTTAAGAGGTTTGTAGTAGTGACAGTGTTTGTAACATAGCAGATTTATGAGCCTTTAATCATGTTCTTTTTTGGGATATTGTGTTCAGATACTTTCATGTTCAGCATTCTGGTCTTAGGAATTGAAAATTCAGTCACAAGTGGTTCATTCTTACACAGCAAACCATCTGTCAGTGTAGCAATTTGAAGTACTGTCCACAACGTACCCTTTTTTTTTTTAGCTAAGTTCTATCTGGAAGGTGTAGCCCTGCTCCGTTCGCTCCACTCACTTCTCTTCTCCCACCCCCATTCCCACCTACCCCCCCATATCATTACCTTTATACCTATCCATACAACCACACCCTCTCACTTCCTCCCAAATCCCCCACCCCTCTAATTCCTGTTCTCATACTACCTCCTTTCTTTGCTCCGCCCCACACATACCTACTGTCCACTATCAAAGACTACTATACCTTACTCCCACCCCTTCCTCTCATCCTCTGTTCTACATCCCATAAAGTGACATGTCTCTTACAACTCAAACTCTTACCTTCTCTACTCCTTATACTCTTATCACCTCACCTCCTATCACTCCTATCACTCCCTATTTCCATCCCTCAAACACCACTCAGCTCAAGTACTACACCACAACCCTATCTACTAATTTGTCCCTCCATCCTTCCCCCCACCATTCCCATTCCTAAATTAAAAATATCTCCCCCCTCCCCTTTAAAACAAAAAAAGAAAGTCTACTTACTCAAATTAAAACCCCATTGCAAACCTCTACTTCTATCTGGTGACATTCATCCTAACCCAGGCCCTACAGACACTACCCTGAACAATAACCCCCCTGTATCTAAACCTGCCAACCTCTCCAACCCACAAAAACAAGTACAATTCTGCTCTATCAATGTCAGGAGCTTTGCAAATAAAGTTCAAGAACTCCATGCTTGGATAGCTAACTATACTCCTGACATAGTTACCCTAACTGAAACATGGTTAAAACCACACCATCTGGACAGTGAAATCATCCCTCCTGGCTATAATATCCTTAGATTAGATTGACCTAAAAGAAAAGGAGGAGGAGTCTCCATACTCTACTCCAATTGTCTCTCCCATATCAGTCCCACACTAGACTTACCCTCCTTCTCACCAGCTGAACTCCTACTGACCAACTTCAAACTTAACAGTTTCAACACCATAACTGTCGCAGCAATCTACATTTCCCCTGGTGATAATATTAATATACTTGAGAACATCCTATCTCACCTCTCATATACCATCCACAATGAAATAATTATACTGGGAGATGTTAATATTGATTAGCTTACAATACAAGTTCTCAACACTACTTCCTGTATAAACCTACATGGGTTTGAGCAGCTAATCACAACCCCAACCTACATTAATAAATCTCACCTACCTAGCTCTCTTCTTGACTGGATACTGGTCTCCCACCCTCAAAACTATCATAACTCCCAAGCCCTTCCAAATGCCCTCAGCGACCACTGACCTATTACAGTTACCAGACATAATCCCCACCTTACCAAACCTAACAAATTTATTACCACCCGCTCACTTTCGCATTTCCGTCCTAATTCCTTTATTCACCAACTCTCCAAAATTAACTGGTCTTACCTCACCGCTCTTCCTTTAGATGAAGCTGTCCACTCCATCAACACTACATTCCTAAACATTCTTAACTCCCTTGATCCTCTTTGCAAGATTAGAATCAAATCTAATACTGCTCCCTGGCTCACTAAATCTACCAGAACCCTCATGAAAGACCGAGACAGGATTTGGAAAATGTGGACTAAAACTAGGACCCCTTCTCTTCTACAGAAATAAAAAGAACTCAGAAATAAAATAAAAAAAATCATCCATTATGACAAAATAAACTTCTACGCCAATCCTCCCTCTACTCTCAAGTTGGACCCAAAGAAATTCTGGAGCTCAATTAAACAGACTCTTCATCCAGGAAACCCTTCCTCTCCTAACCCGTGTCTCAATGCAACACCTGAAGACATAGCCAACAAATTTAACAATCATTTTATAAACTCAATAACCTCCATAATAAATCCTCTGCCCCCCAGAAACAACACTAGCACCCCCCACAAACTCTATACTTCTTACAAACCCTCCTAACTCCTTCTCTCTAAAAGCAGTATCAACTAACTATGTAAAGTCATTACTCTCTAAACTTAAACCTTGCTGTTGACAAGCTACCCTCTTACTTCGTACAGATTGCATATGAACCTCTTGCCTATCCTGTATCCATCTTAATCAACCAATCCATTTCTGAATCCTATGTCCCCACTGTATGGAAGAATTTCTTTACTCTACCCATTCACAAAGAGGGCAACTCCTCAGACATATCCAACTTCAGATCGATTACCATACTCTCTCCACTCTCAGAAATCCTAGAGAAATACATTCACAAACAGGTAATGCATTATCTTCACCAGGAAAACCTTCTCACACCCACACAGCATGGTTTTCGTCCCAAGCATAGTACAACTACTGCACTCATATCATTCATCAACATAGTCTCCCTAGCTTAGGATAACAATAAACTTGTCTCATGCCTATTCCTTGACCTTTCTAAAGCCTTTGAAACTGTCTCTCATGTATTCCTTCTAGATAAACTCACTAACTTACATTTCTCTCCCCCTACTATATCCTGATTCTCCTGCTATCTCTCTAACCACAAGCAATCAGTTAAATGGCTCTCTGCATTATCCTCCCCTCTCACTGTACAAATGAGAGTTCCCCCAAGGGTCCATACTTGGACCACTACTCTAATATTTTCACCATTTTATATCCTCTACCTACCCTCCTTCTGCCCCAGCCTCTCCACTATCATATCCAAATATTCCCCAGCAAGCACACTACGCAGGTCAAATCAAGAACTATTAGACATCTACAAACCCAAAACCAAAATAGGCTGCCTTCTCTATAACTATAACCCAGCTATATCCTGGAACCAACACCCCTTGGGAATAAAATCCCTCCAGCATAGCAAAAGTTTCAAATTAGCCACAAGGAAATACCTAAAAACTAAGTTGTCGTGCCACTGTAGCCAACCACCCTGAAACCACCATCCTTTCACCTATTTCACCACCTCACTCTTAATGTATCTCTAACACTATTCCCCTGCCTCTTCTACCTCTTCCCTTCCTCTATCTCCAGCCACTCTTAATTCTTACAGT
Organism: Protopterus annectens; assembly: GCF_019279795.1. Classification (NCBI taxonomy): domain Eukaryota; kingdom Metazoa; phylum Chordata; order Ceratodontiformes; family Protopteridae; genus Protopterus; species Protopterus annectens. Next base: position 1,190,168,850 of record NC_056747.1, on the reverse strand, counting down.
CTCAAAACAACCTACCTGTCTAGTCTGTCTCCTATACTCTACCTCCCCTACATCCCCTACTAGCCATTCTTACTTTCCTTTCTTGTCTCCAAACTCCTATACAACTAGATCCTACCCACTTTAAATAAGCATCTGTCTAACTATTAACTCATTTTGCTCTAAGCAGCTTAAATAATATCGTAACTAGTCACATTTTCTTCTACTAATTGTTTAAAACTCACATACTTGTCTGCCAATTGTTAATACTCTGTATAACTGAATTGCCTGAGCAGCTTTTTTTCTCTCCAGGTCTCTGCTTGTAAGATCCTATAGCTGATTGTTACTACTATGTTACTAAAATTTAATAAATTGTTTTCTAGTCTTGAGGAACTTTTCTCCCTGGGTCTCTGCTGAAAATGAGCCAAAAGTTCAGCCAGACTAACCCGATTAAAAAATGTTAAATAAACAAATAAATAAATAAATAAATAAAATAAATAAAAAAATACAGTTACACCCATCTTACAGATACAGCTACAGCTACACCCACCCTACAGATACAGCTACTCCTACCCTACAGGTACAGCTACAGCTACCCAACTGGTACAACTACTCCCACCCTACAGATACAGCTACTCCTACCCAAAATATACAGCTACACCCACCCCACAGATATAGCTGCACCTACCCTCCAGGTACAGCTACTCCAACCCTACAGATGCAGCTACTCCCTCCCTACAGATAAAGCTGCATATACCTTACAGATACAGCTACTCTCAACATACAGGCACAGCTACTCCAACTCTATAGATACAGTTAGTCCCACCTTACAGATACAGCTAAACCCACCCTACAGGTACGGCTACTCCCACCTTACAGGCACAGCTACACCAACCCTATAGATATAGCTGCACCCACCCAAAAGGTACAACTACTTCCACCCTACAGATACAGCTACTTCTACTCAAAAGATACAGAGACACCTGTCCTATAGCTATAGCTGTACCATCCCTACAGGTACAGCTATATCCACCCTACAGATACAGCTACACCCACCCTACAAGTACAACTACTCCCAACTTATAGGCACAGCTACTCCAACTCCACAGGTACAGCTACCCCCACCCTACAGATACAGCTACTCCTACCATAAAGATACAGCTACACCCACCCTACAGATATAGGTACACCCACCCAAAAGGTACAATCACTCCCACCCTACAGATACACATACTCCCACCCCAAAGATACAGCTACACCCACCCTACAGATACAGCTACACCCACTCAAAAGCTACAACAACTCCCACCCTACAGATACAGCTGCTCCTACCACAAAGATGCAGCTACACCCACCCTACAGATATAGGTACACCCACCCAAAAGGTACAAGTACTCCCACCCTACAGATACACATGCTTCCACCCTACAGATACAGCTACACCCACTCAAAGGCTACAACTACTCCCACCCTGCAGATACAGCTACTCCCACCATACAGGTACAGTTATTCCCACCTTACAGATACAGCTACTCCCACCTTACAGGTACAGTTACTCTAACCCTACAGGTACAGCTAATACCACCCTACAGGTACATCTAATCCCACTCTGCAGGTACAGCTACTCCCACCCTGCAGAGAGATATACAAAGCATCAGAACATCTTTTTTATTCAAAGAATGGATGTTTTTCTTCATGAAACATTTTTATAAGGCTTATTAAATGCGCCATCTTCTAGTGATTTTTCATCTTATTTTACTATTAAATATATCCAAACACACAAAAGACAGCACCTATATCCTGTTTTTTTTGTTTCAAACAAGCATTATCAGGGGCATAAAAATAAAATGTATCACTCAGCTATTTAATACCAAAATTGCTTGTAAATAATAACAACTTTACCACATTGTTAAATCTTTACTGATGATATTATTGCAATGTGTTTTTTTTGGGGGGGATATAGATTATATCTTTTTTGTGTGTTTGAGATTTAATTAGCCCTAGTTTAATTACTTATGTGGATGATGAAAAGCTGGTTATAGAATGGGAGGAGGGCAGTGGGTCAACCAATAGCCATTTCTGTTCTCTTTGGTGTAAAAGGCTGTGTGGCTGCATTGTTTAGTATTTTCCACAGGAGTTTGAGGTGGGTTTACAGCAGGTGGGCTTTCTGGTATGTGTGTGTGTGTGTGTGTGTGTGTGTGTGTGTGTGTGTGTGTGTGTGTGTATATATATATATATATATATATATATATATATATGTACACACATATATATCATATATACATACATATATATCTATATATATATGTATCTATATCTATCTATATCTATATATCTATGCACACCCCCCCCCCCACACACACACACACATGCATACATGCACCAAGCATGGGTGTACATGTGGGAAGGGACCAATGATATTCATATGCAGCAGGTGCCTGTGCAGTTCCCTGTAGTGGCATGATTGTTTCAAGTTAGGAGCTGATGGAGGAAGAAATGGAAAGTACAAGCATAAAATAAGCTCTATTTCCCACAATGTGATGGCATCAGGCTCCACATAACCTTCTTAAGTAGAAACAAGGACATATTCCACTGCACTTTCTATTAGCATGATGAACATATTTATCCTAATGGGAGACCCTGGATAAAGGATTTGACAAAAACATAGAAGGTGCACTGTGTAATATTTTTCATTAACACATATTCCTGATGATACATTTTATAGTGTTTATCTACACTCTTGGTGCATCATCACAGGCTTATTTAGATCCTTGGTACATCATCAAAGCTACCAAAATTTCTCAAGCATGCCATATTTGTTACATTTACTAAAAACAAAAGTAAATTTTACATATTAAATGCATAAAAAACACATGAATATACAACTCCTAAACACAACAGCCCACCAGAAATAACCCCAAACTCCAAATTTGCAGTCACTTATAAAGAAAAGGTAAAAGATAAAGGATCAAAGAAAAAGTTGGATCTTGTTTTGTCACAAGTATCTAATACTGCTGTAAAGGAAAAGCCTGAAGAGAATGACAGTGTTTTGGTTTGAGATGAGGAATGAATGATGTCCTTCTATTTGATGTTGCAGTATTCTTTACATATGGGTTGTATTCCACTCTACGATCCAACGTCCGGCCAGTATACAAAAGCTTCAAGGTACTGCCAGTACGTGGGACGTCACACGTCTGCTTTGACAACATCAGCCATAAAAGTACTTCTGCATGTTCCATCCCCAGAACTTTTCTAACAACATTCAGAAGGTTGAGTCCTACGTTCGGTCTGCAGTTGGAGTTCATGTGTGTGTTGCTACCAGCTTCAGATAAGTGCCCTGTTGGGAATTTTATTCTTTCTTACTGCCAGCTTTTGTTCATGTAATCTAGGAAGGGCAAGTGTAGATGTATCTGTCTTTTCTGTTTAGGGCCTAGTCACGACCATCGACCCTCTTCTATCTGTCAGGCCTTTGTGCCTACAACTTTACATAGCTGACTTTCAGCTCTTAATTTGTACCAAGTCGTGGTGGTGCTGAAGGACTCCAGTGATGTTCCTGCTGCTGCTGATCTTGCAACTAGGGATCTGGGTTCTTCTGCCATTAGGCATATGTTGGGTTCCTCCTCCTTATCTCCTCAACCAGAAAGACATGTTAAGAAGAAGCAAAAGACCAAACATTCTAGTCTTCCTTCTTCTTCTCCTCCTCAGTCGGATTGGGAAGCCTTTTCCCAGGGTCTCATTAAGACCTTGAAGCCTTCTTCCCCGGTTCCTCTGCCTTCTTTCTCTTCTTCCCTAGTTCAGACTGCTGGGTCTCAGGTACCTGTTTTTGATTCTGAGGAGTCTTGCTCTGATGATGATGATGATGATGACTCACTGGCATATTCCTCTCAGATTGCTTCTCCACTGGAATACATTTCTCCTGAGGAGGACTCTAATGGAAGGGATTCCCCTCAGGAGGAAATTTCATTTGGACAAACTATTCACAAAATGAGGGAATTCTTCAAATGGAATTCTCCCAGATTTCTGAAGAACAGAAGAGGTACTATGACCTCCTCCAGATGAATCCCTTCACCTTCAGCAGTTCCATCTATTCTTCCAGCTTTTCTAGACACTTTTGCATCTTCCTCTAAAACTCCAGATTTTCAGGCTCCTGTCCCCAAGTGGTCCGATAGATTCTATAAAGTACCTGATGGCTGTAAGTTTCTCTATAAGTGCCCCTCTGCAGATCCAGCTGTGATCTGCATAGCCCTAGACAAGTCTTCCCGGTTATCCCCTTGTGCCAAGCTCCTCCCATCTGATAAGGAGAGCAAGATTCTGGAGAGACTGGATAAAAAGGTATACACCTCTTCTACTTTTGCTGTCAGAGCTATTAATTACCAGAGGCAGATATCTAGGTACTCTTTGGCTTTGCTTTCTCAAGCTTCACAGGCTTTGTCTTCTTTGCCAGATTCTAAGATTAAATCTCAGGTCATGTAACTTTTGCCTGCATCCTCCCAGGTAGCCAGACATTCTACTAAGTGCAGCTATGATGCTGTAGAGACATCATCTAGAGCTGCTGCTGCTTTGGGTCTGTGCTTATGAGGCATTCCTGGTTGAGACTTCAACAATTACCTGAAGATATTAAGGCCAAGGTATTAGATGCCCCTCTGGACAAGGCTGCTCTTTTTGGTCCAGCTGCTGCAGAGTTTTTTAAGGGTCTGCAGGAGAAAGGGGTAGAATGTTAGGATCTTAAGCACCTCTTTGTTTCTCCGGTCCCTACATTTCATATAAATTACCCAGTCAAGACGTCCTCTGTTAGGAGACTTGCACGTACTTCCACTACTTCTTTTTCTGCTGTTAGGTCTACAAAATCTTCCAGAAGACCTCCTCTGTCAAAAACATCTTCTTCATCTCCTTCTTCTCAGCAGCCCTTTCAGGTCAGAGCAAGTTCTGGTTGACAATCAAGGTTCTCTTCCAATTCATACCTTTCTTTCTCTTCATCTTTCTCTTTCTCTTTCCTTTCCAGTCTGGACAGGGATCAGTCAGGATTCCTGGTTTCTGTCCATTACCCAAAAGGGGTACTTTATGACTTGGAAGAATCTCTCTCCTTTCATGGGAATTCCTCAGCTCTCCTCCAGTCAGATACAACTTTTTCCAGAACTCTTTTCTCAACTGCTACCTCAGGGCACCACACAGACAGTTCCTTGGGATCAGAGGGGCAGGTCTTTTAACTCAAAGATATTTCTGGTCCCAAGAAAGGATGGTCCTTGGAGGCCAATTCTAGATCTCTCCCACTTAAGCACTTTCCTGCTGGTTCCCTCCTTTTGGATGCTGTTCTTGCAGACTCTTTTTCCTCTCATTCCATCTCAGGCCATGGCTTCCCTGGATCTCAATTATGCTTGCCATCCTCTATATAGAAAATACTTGCATTTCTCAGTGAGTTCTTTGCATTTTCAATTTTCTGCCTTGACTTTTTGGCCTTTCCACTGCCCCAAGGGTGTTCAGAAAGTGTCTGGCTCCTGCCATTGCTTTCTTGAGGGTTCAGGGTGTTCAGGTTTATCCCTACCTGAATGACCTTTCCCTAGCAAACAATTCAGATCATTTGTCTCTAAATCTAGGGAAGGCTATTCATCTTCTTCAAAGCCTAAGTTTCACAATCAATTTAAAAAAATCCAGTTTGACCCCATCTCGGGATCACATTTTCTTGGGGTGCAGGTTCAGTACAGATTTGATGATGCTCTTTCTACCACCAGACAAGGTTCAATCTCTCACTGCTAACATAGAGACACTTCTCACTCTTCTTTCCATCTCAGCCAGAGAATTCTTGAGATTCCTAGGATTCATGGCATTCATGATTCCCATGTTGCCCTTTGCAAAACTCCACATGAGAAAATTTCAGTGGTTTCTAAAGACGACCTGGCTCACCATGCTTATCGACTAGATGCTATGATTCCCCTTCTTCCCTGTCTGAAAACAGAACTCCTCTGGGGGATTCAGCAGCTTTCTCTGAATCCAGGCATCCCTCTTCTCTTGCCCCAGCTTTCTCAACAACTCTTCACAGATGCTTCAGACATGGGCTGGGGAGCGACTCTTGCTTCCAGAAAGGTTCAGGGTCTATGGTCACCATCTCAGAAGACAGACCACATCAATATCATAGAAATGAGGGCTCTGCTTCTAGCTCTGTAAGTGTTCCACCCTCTTTTTCAACCAGGCCCTCTGAAGATCCTTACAGATAACACCACTGTCCCAGTAATTTGGTACAAGGTCACTCTTCATGTCGTTTACCTACCATCTTCTCAAACTTCTGTGACAGATGCATTAAGCAGATCCATGACACAGTTCCATGAATGGATGCTTCACAGGGATGTATTCCTGATTCATCAATGGGGTACTCCACATCTGGATCTATTTGCCTCCCCCCACAACAGATAACGTCCTCTATTTTGTGCCAGGATCCCACATCCTCTGGCTTGGAAGGTGGACACCCTTTCTTTCTCATGGAAGGGGATGTTTCTTTATGCATTCCCCCCTTCCTTCTCATACAGAAAGTCATGCTTAAGATTCAGCTGGACAAACTGAAAATCTTGTTGGAGACTCCCTTTTGGCCAAGATAGCACTGGTGCCCTCTTCTTCTGCAGCTATCCAAAGGCCATCGTCACAAATTGCCTCACAACTTGGATCTGCTCACACAGGACAAAGCATCTCTACTTCATCCACAGCTGTCAACTTTGCAGCTGACCCTGTGATCCCTTTCAGGCACCTTTTTTTCTCAGGACATGCTTAGGGTTTTGCAGGAGGCTAGGAAACACAATACAAGAAAGTCTTATATTGCCAAATGGAAAAGATTTTCTATCTGGTGCCTTAAAAGAAATCTAGATCCACTTTCTGTGAAAATTCCTGTTGTGCTTTCTTACTTGTGTGAGCTGCTTAACAGTGGCTTATAATACTCTTCAGTGAAAGTCCACTGCTCTGCTCTTTCTGCTTGCCTGCCACTGTCACCACCTTTACATTTCAGATTGGAAGTCAAGCTTTTTCTTAAAGGTGTCCTGCACGTTAAGCCCCCAAGGAAGCCAGTTCCTCCCCTTTGGGACCTTAATTATGTTCTAGAAAAGGTAACTCTGGCCTCTTTTGAGCCCGCAGGTTCTGCTTCTCTGAAATTTTGCACTTGGAAAACTGTGCACCTGGTTGCCTTGACTTATACTAGGAGGGTTTTTGGGATACAGGCTTTGATGGCATCTCCACCTTTTTTTGGTTTTCCACAAGGATAAAGTTTCCTTGCAAAGTAACCCTTCTTTCTTGCCTAAGGTTATGAATGACTTGTCTCTTAATCAATCTATCCAACTGCCTACCTTTTTTCCTTCACTTCAAATCTCCAGTGAAAAAGTTCTGCATTTGTTAGATGTGCACAGACAACTTAGATTTTACTTGAACAAGACTAAAGCTCTTAGGAAGTCAGATCAGCTTTTTGTGTCCTTTCATCTTAGGGCTCTGGGTTCACCAGTTTATATACAGACTATTTCTTCTTGGATTTCTAAGGCTATTGTGTTTTGCTACCATTTCCATGGTAAGTCTTTCCCTACTTCTGTCAGAGCCCATTCCACTAGATCTATAGCTACTTCAAGGGCTTTCTTTAAGGGTTTAGACACTAACTCCATTTTAGAGACTGCTACTTTGTCCTCTGTGTACACTTTTACCAAACATTACAAGCTGGATTCCATTTCTAGGTCCAAAGCAGGGTTTGGAAGGGCTATTCTCCATGGGTTTTTGGAGACTTCCTCTTTGCAGCCATCTTCTACCCTTCCACCTCTCAAGGTTCGAATTAAGCTATGGCACTCTCCCATATGTAAAGAATACTGCAACATTGAATAGAAAAACATAGAAAAGTTGTGCAAAATCTTACTAGAACCACAGATGTCCTTCTCTTCTAGGTTGTAGTGTTCTGTCCCTCCCGCCTTCCCATTGCATTTTGTCTCTTCCTTGGGTGATTTATTGTTGTTTCCTAAGGACTATTGTTCCTCATAGGGCATTCCTGTCCCTGAGGATGGTACGTGCAGACGTCTTTTTATGGCTGACATTGTCAAAGTAGATATATGATGTCTCACATACTGGCAGTAGCATGAAGCTTTTGTATACTGGCCGAAAGTTGGGTTGTAGGGCGGAATACAACCATATGTAAAGAATACTGCAACATAGAACAGAAGGACATCTATGGTTATGGTAAGATTGTACACAGCTATTCTGTACTCCACAAGCCAAGGAGCTGTATTGTACATCCTTAGACTAGGAACTCCTCTTCCTCACACACAAGGTTATATGCTAGTTTTGCTAGACACAATACATATAGAGGGCTATTTTAAGAGTTTTGTATCGTGGCCTGCAGTTAAGAAACAAACTGGTGAATTATAGAATGGGATACTCAACATATTTTATATTTTAGAGACTGCATTTATGAAGCCTGGAATTGTGAAATATTATTAGCAACTTATAGGATTCACAAATGTAGTTTCTATCTGTAGTTTGCACACTACTGTGAAATACAGTGACCTGAGAAGTAGTATGTTTAGAGAAAGAGATGTGGGGGCATTAGAGTGTTTTCCCTACTTTACATGACTGCAAATAGTTTTACATTGTTATGAGCTTACATTTTAAAAGCTTTGCCTTTTTGACAGGAAGCAAACAAAAAGTTGCATTGGATGCTAAATGCTTCAGAATGTACACCTCTAACAATGTGTACCCTGGGTGATGGGCTTCAGTGTTATAGAAACATATTTATTTTGATTTGTAGGCACTTTATGGGCTCAGCATTCTCTACTGTTGTGGATAACCACTCTAAATAGCCAGAGATCATTGGCAGGGACCGATCTACATAAAAAAAAATGTTACGATACTGTGAGCAATGTAGTGGAATGACTCAAAACATTTTAAATCTGTTCTCTATCACTAATCTGTAAATTCATTTGCAGAGAGGTTTATTCATTTACAGAGCTTAAAAAGAAGCCTGATGTCTGACAAGTTCAGGTTCTTATGCAGTGCTGACAGTTCAGATATGGACATCAGGCTTTTGGCCAAACCATCCACTTATGATGTACTGACAAGTTCAGAAAAAGGGCAAACATGGCATGGCTGTATTAACTTAAATGCACCAGTATAGACTTAAAAAAAGAAAAAGTAAAAAGTCATGGGCATTCAGAAGCCATGTAGCTGAAACACAGGTATGTTCTTTAGGGGTAATTTACATATATCCCATGGGCCTTCACTACAGGAGATTTAAGGCATTACATAGTGAAGATTCTGTCTTATCTGTCTACATAATATGTGTGTTTTGTGTGTGTGTGTGTGTGTGTGTGTGTGTGTGTGTGTGTGTGTGTGTGTGTGTGTATGTATTCTGAATTTTATCAAAACACCCAAACATCGATGTTTGCAAAGTCGGCCAGAAAATGTCAACTTTGCAGACTTTGACATGCTACTAGCCATGTTCAGAGTGACAGCCTCAGTGTATAAAAAACAAACTCAAAAAATTAAAATAAAACATAAAACATAATTTTTGCAGGGGGCACGCCACCCTGCACCCACTATGGGGGGTATTGTGCCACAACACACCTTGATAATCATTTATACTAATTCCATGATCACAGTTTCAGGGAACAGTCATATTCCTGTACCCCAAATATTGTACAGTCTCACGCACTGTTTGACCATCTGTCTAGTCCACCAAATGTTGTCAACTAAAGAGATGTTGACAAACTATAGTGTTGACAATATTAAGCTAACCCATACATATATATATATATATATATATATATATATATATATATATATTTAAAAAACATACATTTTATTAAAAGCAAAGGATGCTGAATACTGTTTCTCGTATCAGAATTTGTAAAATGTACTAATAGTCAAACGGAAAGTTAGAATAGGTAGGAATAAGTGTGTATGTGTCAGTGTTTGCAGGTTAGGGTTAGAGTAAGGGTGAAAGATGTAAATACTTACTTTGGGGTGCTTGGGTACTTGTATGTTTGTGGTGTGTCTGTGGTATGTCTGTATGTTGTGTTTAGTGGTACTGTTTGTGAAAGGGTGTTTAGTAACATAATCTGTAGGGTTGGGGGTTAGGGTAGGGGTACGGTCAACACACATGAGTAAGGCAGTGTAGGCGACGGTAAAACCTCCACCCTTTCCCTAAACATACTATTATGCAGACAGTGGCTGTCTGCAAGTTAGTGATCTTTTTTTTTATCTCTTTCACTAATTGCAAAAGAATACTCTTTGGATTACTTTTGTGATCCATGTAGTTTCAGTGATGTTTGCTTTTGATCTGCTGTGTTATCAGCGTGCTTGCAGTGATATAATGTGTACTTCTCAAATGCAATTTTACAAAGATATGTATAAACATATATAAAAACCTGCAAGAACAAGACAGACTCAGCCAAGCTAGAGTCTTCACTGTATAATACCTTAAACCTCCTGTAGTGGTAGCCCACGGGATACATACAAATGAAACTTTAATTTTTTAAAGTATTTATGGATGCATGCACTCCAATAAAACCAAGCCCCATTAGCTGTAGACATGCCATGTTTCAGACTGTTTAATGACCTCATCATTACAGCATCAGTAGAGTGTTGGACTATACTTTAGAAACACAGGGCTTTAAACTCAGTAGAATGCCCATAAGCAATAAGGCTCTGCAAACTATCCCAAACAACATTCAAGCAAAATGTAGAAAGGTTACACAGACAAACCACAAGAAAGACTCAGCCAAGCTAGAGCCTTTATTGTGTAATACCTTACACCTCTAATAGTGAAGACCCTTGCAATATCCCCTTAAGGACATATCAGTTTTTCCAGTACACACACACACACACACACACACACACACACACACACACACACACACACACATATTTATATATATATATATATATCTATGGGTTATCTTCATTTCCCCGACAGTGCATTTGACTGAAACTCATTTCCCCTAAAATTCATTTACCTGACAATTAGTACTTGTAGTGCACTGTAAGGCAAGTAATAGGGATATGTCCTTTTCCGCGCTGTAGTGTGACCTTAGAGTTAGCATATATAGTTAGGGGGGTGTGGGGGGCATAGCCCCCCACCTAGTTTGATTTTATATTCTCTGCTTTTTGTTTATATTGTTCAGTAAAACCAAACTAGGTGGGGGGCTACACCCCCCCTAACTATATATACTAACTCCAGGGTTGCCAGACATTTAGTATTGTATAGCTGACAGTTCTGTAAATATTATGACAATATCACCAACATACTGTTTTTAATGAAACACATGCAATTTATTATTCAAGGACAGCATGCACTGTGTTTGTAGTGAAGCTCTTAAATGTAAAATTGCTTGCCAGCAGCAACCTCTGCATTATTAACAGCTCTCTGTAAGGTGAACTTATTCAGATGACTTTTACTTCTGCATAGACTGTGTATATTGATTTAACATATATTATCAGGTAGTTGATATTTCTTATGCTCATACATAATCTTCTATTTAAACTGAGTTGCACATGGCTGGATCTTATGTTATGATGCTAGTGATTTTTATATACAGTTTCATGCAGTTCACCCAAAATTACCAATAAAGTACATGTAATTTACTCCTTCACAAGAATAATGGGTGTACATAGTCAACAAAGTAGTTATAACTGCTGGTGGGGGGGGGGCTCTCTGTGGATGAAAGTACCGTATGCTATTATCATCTGGTCATTTTTAAACAGTCAATCTGGCTTTGTAAGACTTTTGTGCATGTGTGTGTGTGTGTGTGTGTGTGTGTGTGTGTGTGTGTGTGTGTGTGTGTGTGTGAGAGAGAGAGACAGAGAGAGAGAGAGAGAGAGAGAGAGAGACAGAGAGAAATTAAGATGGAACACTTTGGCACTGGGTATTTGTACAAAACAAAATTGAAATATGTGACTTTGGTCATTATTATTGTTATTCATTTTTGACACAGGCATCTGAGAAGGATGTAGTCAACCATGTAGTTATAACTTCTGGGTTTGGAGGATGTCTGTTGTGTATAAATTTACATGTAATTTGCCACTGGTCAGATGCATTTTCAATGAATGTGAGTTTCAAGGGAAGAGATAAGGATGCTCATGCTAAGTTTTGTTTTCAGTGTGAGACTATTTTGTTTGGTTTTATTCACCAAAAAGCCTTTGGTGTTTGTGCTATAAAATCTGAAATAAAAATTTTAAATCAAATCTCTGTAAGCATTGTAAAAGTAAGAAGAAAACAGTATGCATAGTGTTTATGATAAGTGGGGGAGAGAGAGCCAAGTAATGGGACATTGAAATGGATGGGGATAGGGGGCCCTGGTCCATTCCCTTGCCTAGGGCCTCATTTGACCAATATCCAGTTCTGTCTCCAGGCATGCCAAATAGAGAGTGCATTAAAGCTAGTGATACTAACTATGGAGCAGATTGGAAAGAAATTATACTAAAAAAGTAGTTGGAAGAGAGCTGGAAATTGGATATAGTAGATAGACTGTTAGAGGCAGAAAGCAGGAAATCAGACAGGGATCGGACAAGAACAGTACAACACGTTTTCAGTGAAAGCCAGAGAAAAAGCATATGGAGACAGAGAGAGAGAGAATAATAGTTATAGGAGGACAGAAGATAGACAATGCTAGTGAAATGTAATTTGTTGATGGAGGGGAAAATAACATGAAGTTAAATACTGGTCCCAGCTGTCAGTTGGAGATGACATAAAAACTTGGAAACAAGTACGGGAAGGAAAAGATTTACTCCTGAAGCTGGAATGTGAATATCTGGGGCTACTAAGCAGATGGAATAGAAATGGTTGCAAATGGAGGCAGGGAAGATTAGAAATAGATCTATGAATGGAACTCAACATGAGGAGAGGAGTGAGAAAAAGAGGGCTTATTAGACTAGGGAGAAAATGACTGAGTAGTAGTAACAAAAAGAGAACCAAAATGTGGAGAAGACAATGGGAAGTGGAAACAGTCACACACACACACACACATATATATATATATATATATATATATATATATATATATATATATATATATATATATATATATATATATACAGGAAAATGAATGGCTAAAAATCCAAAGACTCTCAATGTATATTTCAAATCCCCAATACTTAGAATATCTGCATGGAAATATTTCTATAGATATTTTTACACAATAAGTAAATTAGCCAAAACATTCTTGGCAATGCCTGGAGTATGTTGTAGATGTGTAGAAGAGAGAGGTACATGGGAGCATATGTTTTGGGAGTGTAACACGTTAAGGAAACTTAAAGAGAAAGTAAATCACATTCTGAGAAATAGGATAATAGGAATAGGAAGCATGGAATTAAAACACAAACTACTTCTTCTATGATGCCAGAGGGGATAGCAGAAGCAGTAAAAAGCCTTGTTGGACAGCTGATGACAGTATGTAAGAAAGTAATAACAAAAAAGGTGTAAAGGATGGCGATTCTAATAGGGGAGGAAGTAATACGATTAATGGAGCACATAACTGGAGGGTAAAATAGAGAAACTGGGAATTAAGAAATAGAAAATGACAAAAAATAGCAAAGCTGGGGGGGGGAGGTGGACACTAAGAGGTAGCCTGAGTGAAGGGTAAGAAATAGGTTGAAGTACACGAGCCATGTGGATGAGCCTCATACAACCACACAAAAAAGCTAAATAGCAATGAACACCTGTATCTAGGGGAGTGGATTGTTTACTGTTTATTGTATACAGGATTTGTTATAGAGTTGAATAAAACAATAACAAGAATGACAATACATAAATTCCAATGTGTTTCAAAATGAAGAGTTGCTTATTGCAAAATGGAGAGAAGAAAATTGTAAACATCGGTGTTAAGCATGACCCAGATCTATAAACAGTAATATAGAAATAAAGGGCTTGTCATCAATGATTTTAAAAGACAGACACCATGCATGTGGACTGCCTAAAAGTGTAAACACTATATAGCAAGAATAAAAGAATATATCTGTTAAAAAAAGAAGCAATAGGTAGAGATTAGGGGAACACTGTGTACAGAGAATTTTGAAACATCTGGGGTGTTGCAGATTTTAGTACAATGCAGTCCTCTTTAATATACTTACATTCCATTTATCAATGGGAATAGACAACATGATCATCCTGTTTGTTGTAAATGCCAAAATTCAAGCAGCAGTCAAGGAAAGATCTTAAATATACAGCCAGACCTGGGGATTATTATTTATTGCAGAAGCTTGTGAGTTTATACACTTCAGAGGAGGGGAAGATTGGAAAAAAATATCAAATTAGACAATATTGAGGAGATCATGAGATCAGTAAGTGATCATCAGCCCTTAACTCAATCAGGCAGGAACATGGGTGTGAGCTGTGGCAAACACCAATAGAATGTTGCAATACATGGCAAAGGGAGGGATTGGACTGGAAAGACACAAGCATTACTCTTCCAAGGTAGAGTCAACCTGGAATTCTATCTGTAATTCTGGATAACCTGCAGCGAAAAGGACCACAAACATTTGGAAATGTTTCAAATAACGGCAGATGATATGATCAAGGGAATGGAAAGATGAAATATGAAATGATGCTGAAGGCATGGGCCGTGTTCACACTGGAAGAAAAAAGAGTATGATACATGCTTTAAGTTTATGAATTGTCTGGGGTGGGTTTCATACAAAAGGAGAAAGAGGGAGCATGAGTGGTAGCCTGAAAGTAGAATCTTTAAGTCTGAATACTTTCATTTCTTTATATGACAGTTGTGAAGCTCTGAGATGATCTTCCAGACAATGTGGGGGAATGTAGGGCAGCAGGGAATATCAATAAAGCTGGAACATTTGGAAAACTGGAGAAAATAAGAAACTTGGTGGGCCATTGGTCTTTATTCCACTGGTATGTCTATTTGTTCATTCAGGATCTGCTGTCTGTTATCTCCATCGATACTTCTCAACCTCTTTGTGCAAGAAATCTGGATAAAGCCTGACAAAATGAGGGGACAAAGGTGCAAAACTAGGGGCATATTTTAAATATTGCTCTTATAAATTTAGAAGGTTGATAGATTAGCATGGTTTGTTTTAACATTTATTTTCTGAAGGATTTGAAGTCTGAAACTCAGCTAGTATGCCATTATTTAGTGACTTCAGTCCTCAGATCATCTCAGTAATTTGCCAGAAAACCACAACTTTTATGAAGAACAGACCAAAAATATGAGCCAAAAATCTGGACATTCTGTGAAAATCTGGACAGTTGAAAGGTATGTATTTTATCCCAGTTTGCCATTCTTCCTTTAACCTTACACTGGAACATAAAACATGGTAAACAAAATAGGCAGTACAGAGTTGTATCCAGGATTTTTTGAATTGTTTACTAACTTTCCAGACTGTGCTTGCCACCCCCTTTTGTGGAAGAGAAATATTTGAAACAAATACCAAATGCCTGTACTGTTAATTTCCTCAGTGTAACTACTGATTTTCTTTGGCATTTGTCCTAAATATGGCATTAAAACCATAGCGCAAGTGCTACAATTACAGTAATACATGGGCAGTTGTGTGCCTACAGCAATTATGACAAAACCAGCAACTTACTGCCACAGTATTCATCTATGGACCCCATTAAATTCCTACATTTCTATAAAGTTGTATCAAACAGGCAGGAGAAAGTATTAAGCATTTGTATCTCTTCTTCTAATTAAAAAAGCTCACATATTCCATCAGTTAATAATACTGACAAAGTCCTCCACATGTCCCTGGTAAAAGAGAAATCAAATGCCATAATGAGAATTCTCTTAATGTATAAACATACAATTTCCACTGAAGCTAGGCCATATGGTTATGAACACCATTATGAACTTGTAAATCAATCTTCTTATAAGTGCTGTGTTCAGCGTTTCAGTATAAGAATTTCACTCCCACAGTTATATCAAAGTCAGGCCTTGAAGCTGAGAATAATAACAGAGGCAAAGTGACTGCTACTGGTGACCTTTTCTACTGAGTCTTGTAGATAAGAAGATTTTGAGGTGTTTACTTGATGTAATCCTACTAAGTACCTACAAGTTATTCTACTCTAAAATGAATATGTGGAAGTTATTGATTCTGTGGAAAAAAAAAAAGAGAAATAAGCACTAATGAGCACACAAGACAGGGAATGCATAATCCTTGTAACTCTACAGACTGCTAGCTGCAAGGTAAAACAAAAGACAAGTAGGCCAACTGTAAGAAAAAAAAATGGGGGAAATGGAACACCAACAAACAAAACACCAAGACACAACACCCATGAACTTCATGTACCACCAAGAAAAACAAAACATTGATCAGATCATCAATCTTAACATCAGTTTGTTTTGTTCTGGAAATGGATTTCAAAAAAAATTTGCCTCCTGAATATCAGTCTCAAGATGAATTTCTTAACATCCAGTTCTCCAATGCAAAACAAATTAGTTATGATTGGTGATACAATCCTAATACTTTATATTTTAAATGCCTTTAATTGTCTAGCTAGTGATGCAACAAACACATTACTTCAGACACCGTTTTCTTTTTTCACTGACTTGTACCCTTTTAATTCTCTTTATAAATGTGAAGTTAGGTTTGGTGTCCTTGTGCTGGGCAATATGTTGACCCCTTTAAAAATTAATCTGTATATACCTTACATGGTGTATGTCTGGCTACACCCATGGACCCTATTCTTATTGTTGTTTCAGCTATCCATTTTTCCTTACTGGTATTCTGCCAAAACTGTTTTTATTTATTTATTTTTGCTGATCCCCAACCTCTGTAATGATTCAATGGCTACCGTTCACTTTTTATAAAATATTTCTCATGTAAATTGTTTACTTTATTTTTGTGGCAATTCATGTAGTATGGCTCAAACTCTACAATGTCTATTATGTCATTGTTCTGTTTTTATTCATTTAGTTTGTGATGCCCTTGCACTGACCCAATAATCAAGGAGCCTCAATCCTCACCACTAGCAACAGCAGGGAACGTACACACTGGGAGGATGACAAGTACACACACAGTAAAGTGCAATTTGCCTTAAGAGCACACAGAGACCACAGTCAGTCTGGGGCTGGTTTCTCCCTCCTTCTCCAGATCTCCAGTAAGACTCCCCACTGGCACAGCTATAGAGTTCAAATCTTAGCTGAGTGGCCAAGCTAAGACCTCCAGCACCCTCTCTGTCCAACCAGTGCTTTGTGTCCCTAACCAAGTAGCTGACACACACACCTAGAGGTTTGATTTATACACACACACACACACACACACACACACACACACACACACACACACACACACACACACACACACACATACACACACACACACACACACCCCTGAGTAAGGCTGGCACAGGTTTACTAGCTATACCCCCTTCTGCCCAGACTATAAGGTAGTTCTGACTGCCACCAGCCACTAATTATCAGCTACTTTAAGGCCCTTAACAAAGGGTGTCCAATCTTACTGTGTAATGTTACTATTAATCCAAATGGTAATTTGACCAAGAGCAAAGCTATTAGGAGTGGCCTGTACAGTGCCACCAAATAGATATGCAAGTACTAAGAGCTTAAATATCTGTAAACAGACCAGCCACAACTAAAAGGTTTAAATATATTTAATAATAAATGATAAAAGAACAGGGCAATACTCAGTAAGTTACATCAGAGTTCAAAATCACAGGAAATATTTAAAACAACATTGCAGGGCAGTCTCAAATAAGTAAAGAAAAGATCTAAGCTATACTTTAATATATTCCTGCCTGAATCTAAAAGAGTTACTATGCCCTAAAAACTTACAGAATAACACACAGGCAGAAGTGGTGAGTGGATGTTTCTAAGTCAAAGACAAGATACAAAATGCCCAGTCTCTCTCTGAGAGAGTTCTTAAATTAATATCAAATATTACTGCTGGGTTAGCTTGGATGACATCACTTTTTGTCACCTGACTTTAGTTCCCAAGCTAAACCCCTATTGTCAGAAACTACCAGCATTTATCATCTCTCTGTGAAAAATACGTAGCCCTCAGATATTTTAGCAAATGGTGGAAGTTGTAAAATAATTTAATTTCTCCACACTTAGACAATACAAAAAACTGCTACTTCTAGACATTGTGTCTCCTGTTGCACTGAAACTGAGAGATAACATCTCTTTTATTACATGGCTATAAAACAATTTAATTTCAACTATTTTTTTAATGTTTTCAAGTTAACCTCTTGTGTTCCAGTTTCCATCAAACATATGCATCTAAATAATCACAATAGTGCAGGTATGTTCCTGTTCTATTTCAGCAGGGCATGCTGTGATTACATTTTAGCTCAGTACTTTACACACACTTCTGTATAAACCATATCAATATTCACAAATGGCATAGAATTATTTACAAAATTCCAGCTAGCTGTGCTCTCAGTTTTTCTCTTTGTCACATAGTTATTTATTAATGTGTTGGCCACATGGGGCATAACCCATATAGACCATTTTAGTCATGACCATTAAAATATATATTAAAAAAAATAACAGGAACATAATAAACAAAGCAAAGAATTGCTCAGTAAATATTCAAAGTACAACCAAGTCAGTAATTAACAGTAAAGTTAAATCAGCTATTATTTTATGATTAGTCAACTTTACGTTGCCTTCAGCTTATATAGATTATAGTATGGGGCTTTTCTTAAGTTGTTTTCAATTTATTAATGGCTTAGGAGAACGACGACTGGAAGTGTCAGTCCTGAGTCTTTGTCTACAGATGGAGAAAGCTTCTTCAGTGCTACTACTGGGTATTAGTGTGTGTGTGTGTGTGTGTGTGTGTGTGTGTGTGTGTGTGTGTGTGTGTGTGTGTGTGTGTGTGTGTGTACATTTTCTACACATGGGAAAGGGAAGAGACAAGAAGCAGCAGATACTGGTAGCATGGAAAAAAGCAAAAGGTGGGTAAGAAGTTGACATATAGTAGCCTGTAGGTTTGAAAGGAGTTAAGAAGTTTGGAGCAGTGGTTGATGAGAAGCCAATTAGAGAGAGTTAAACTACAACAATGATTTTTATGCTATAAGGAGAATGAACTGTTACCTCTGTTGTAACAAGAAGAGATAGCCAGATGGAGTAAATCAGTAGGAATGAAGATGCCTTTACTCAGTGTTATCCTTGCTCTAGGAGAAAGCAAATGGGATATGCCATACTCACTTCTTAACTGGGATATTAGTTTGGAATACAGTTGGCCAATGTGCAGTGCATATGAGACTTAGACTCTTGCCAACAAATTAGATAACTGAACCACAAATCTGTTTTTATATTATAAAAATGTGGATAAACTATGTTGCACTCTGGAGACACAAGTCAGAACCTGCCATGAGAACCAGAGCACTGCCTCCATTTTGGTACACTTGTACCACAATGGCATACACTTGTGCCAATTTAACTCTGACAGTGCTGTGGGTAGAAGGGGACTGGTCTGAGCTAATTAAGTCCAAATCTTTAGCACACAGAATGGCATGGACATTGGGGTGTTACATGATGAGAGATCATTAAACAGAGTGATAAAGCAATGGTCTCAGTAGTGAACTCTCCCGCACATCAGAGTTTAGGGTAAATTTAGTTAAGGCAAATTCTACCAAGACTGTGAAGGATCCCTTCCATATAGCTAAGAAACCATTTAATGCATTTGAATTTATGACCAACATGGGGTACAACCAGATGCTATTGGGAGACTGAATTAAAGGCCTTTGCTAGGTTTATGGAGAAGATGTCTGTTATTCTTTAGTGAACCATGTTCTTATGTAGTGTGTATCAAAAGCTGCCATGAAAGGAAATACTGACAGCCCAGCTATCTGGAATTTTGTAAATAATTATATGTCATTTATGAATATCAACATGATTCAAATGCTTGTGTTAGAAATGTATTAGAACTATATGTTATGTATATATCAAACTGCTGGTACTGCAGTGTGTATTGAACAGGGTTTGTACAGTATTGAGCTTAAAAATGTAACCACAGCATACCCTACTGGAAAAGAACAGAAATGTATATATTCTATTGTAACTGTTTAAATGTATATATTTTAACAATGGAAACTGGAACACAGGAGGCTAATTTCAGAAAAATAGCTGAACATTTAAATTACTTTATGACCAAGTAATAAAAGGATGTTATCTTCCCGTTTCAGAGCAGTAACAGGCCTGATGTCTACAACTAGAAGATTTTTGTATTGTCTTGGAAGTGCTTATTGTTTTATGACTTCCAGGATCTAGCTGCCTTAGATCTAAGAATAGTCCTTGTTTATACATTTTCACAGGTAGATGCTAAATGCTACCAGCTGCATCAGTGGGGGGTTTCACCTGGAATAGAGTCAGATGACAAAATGTGATGTCATGTTACAAGCTATCCCAGCAGTAATATTTGAAATATTAATTTAAGAATGCTCTGAGAGACGCTGAGTATTCTGTATTTGTCTTTGAACTGACAAGAACATCCACTCACCACATCTGCCTTGTTGCTCTGTAAGCAAGTCTATGGAACAGTACAATTCTCTTAGATTCAGTCAGGAATATAGTGAAGTATAGTTTAGATGTTTTCTTTATTTATTTGAGACTGTTGTGCAATGTTGTTTTAAATATTTCCTGTGATCTTGAACTCTGATGTAACCGTGATTATATACTACTTTCTTGTTCTTTTATTATTTATTATTAAATATATTTAAACCTTTCATTGTGGCTGATGTTTGTGAGACATATTTAAATTCTGAGAGTACTTGCATACTTATTTGGTGACACTGTGTAGGCCACTCCTAGTAAACTTACTCTTGGTCAAACTATCATTTGTATTGATTGTAACATTACACAGTAAAATTGAACACCTTTTGTTAAGGGCCTTAAAGTAGCTGAAAAGGACGTGGCTGGTGGCAGTGATAACTACCTTATAGTCTGGGAAAAAGGGGGCATAGCTAGTAAACTTATGCCAGCCTTTCCCAGGTGTGTCTTTGTGTGTATAAATCAAACCTCAAAGTGTGTGTGTGTGTGTGTGTGTGTGTGTGTGTGTGTGTGTGTGTGTGTTAGCTACTTGGGCAGATACACGAAGCACTGGTTGGACAGAAAGGGTGCTAGAAGTCTTGGCTTGGCCACTCAGCTGAGATCTCAACTCTATAGCTGTGCCAGTGCGGAGTCTTATCAGGGATTTGGAGAAAGAGGGAGAAATCAGCACCAGCCTGACTGTGGTCTCTGTGTGCTCTTGAGGGAAATTGCACTTGATGCAGAGAACTGCATCTGGAAATACTGTTTATGTACTTGTCATCCTCCCAATGTACATACCCCACTGGTACTACTGGTGAGGATTGAGGCTCCTTGATTACTGTTGCCAGTGGTGAGGCATCACATATATTTGGTGGCAGTGGTGGGATATCCACACATTAGGATTCAGTGGTGTGGGTATTGAATTCCTGTAGCCTGTAGTGTAAACAGTGGTCACCAAGGAAGGTGTTTGTACTCTCAGTCAGCCACACAGTAAACATTCAGAGTTTCATATCACAATAGTTTTATTTTTTTGTTAGCTTAGTCAGGGAGAGCAGGCAAGGATGTCATCAGAGGAATATGGCAAGCTGACAAGGAGCCAGTTGGCTGAGATGTGCCAAGCCAAAGGACTGGTGCATGCCAACCTAACTAAAGCAGAAATTATTTCAGCCTTAGCCACAGCTGCATCACAGACTAGCAACCAGGAGGACAATCAGACTGGCCTTGGAGAGGTACAACTCTCAGAAAATGTTCAGTTCAACCTTTCCACAGAGGACTTAAAAATCCATCTGGAGTTCAAGAGACTTGAACTGTAGGCCAAACATTTGGAAAGAGAATCAGCAGAGAGACTGTGACAGGAGAAACAAATAGAATTAGAAGCAGCAGAGAGACTGCAATGTCTGGAAACTGAAGAGAATGGGAAGCAGAAGCAACAGGAAAAGAAGATGCTGACTCTTTTCCAAGGTCATGAAGGTAATGGGGAAGGGAGTAATTGAACCCCAGAAGCAACAAAGGTCAGTAAATTTCTTCCACAATTTACAGAGAGTGGTAATCTTGATAGTTTTATTCATATGTTTGAAAGGGTATGTAAACAGTATAATGTTGACCAAGGGTTCTGGGTACAGTTCTTTGCCCCTTACTCCATGGTAAAGCTGTAACTGCTATTTCTAAATTATCTGATACTGATTGCTTAAATTATAATACTGTTAAAAATTGTCTTAGAGTGTTTTAAGTTAACATCTGAAGCTTATAAAAAATGTTTTGTGAGCACAGATGCAAGGCAGATGAAAGTGTGTGTGAATATACCGCTGAACTGAGTGGGTGTCAGGTCACCACTTTTGAAGGGCTGGCAGACCTTTTGGTGAGAGAACAAGCCCTTAGCACTTTGCCTGAGGACATGGGAATCTGGTTAGCAGATAGACAATGTAACGTAGCAGATGACCTGGGGAAAACGGCATACCTATACCTATCAAGCATGGCATCACTGCACAGGAAAGAGATACCCAGTGCTGCTCATGTGTCTAAGGGAACCCATGTTTGGCAGCCTAAACCACCCAACAGAGTCTGCCAGTAGCAGGGTAAGTCACTTGTCCAGGTACACATCCAGGAGAAAGGGTTAATTGTTTTAAATGCAACAGGTGCAGCCCATGCAGCAAGATGATGTCCATGAGAAGGTGTGGGGAACAAAAAGGCAGAAGAGCTAAGTGAAGATAACAGAATGCAGCAGTAAGGTTTGTCAGGACAGCAAGGGTACCCAACTACCACAAGAGGTTATATTCTATATTTGTAAATGGGTAACTACTGCTAAGACTGAGAAGAGAGAGACTCTCTGCTCTCACCTAAGCAGCCTGCTTGGCTGCAGTGGTTGAAGCTACTCTTTTGCTTGCTACTTTTCTTGTCCTTGTTTTTTTGGAGACCCACCCAAACAAACCTTAGAAAAGGAGGTTGGGTTAGGGGGTGAAGGTGAAGTTGAAGAAAGTAGAAAAAAGTGAGTATTGTGGATATCCAGATGATTTGATTGTGATTGATAGGATTTGATTGATGCAGTGACAAGCGTATGGGTCTGATAGCTTGGGGGGACCCAGGCAGACTGTAGACTTGAAGCCAGGGCTGGTGTGGTGGTTACTTCAGGGAGGGAGTTACCCTGTAGCAGCGAGACTGAAGGTGAGCCACAACTGCTTGTGGGTACTGATGTTCCCTTTGACACTGGGACTGCAAGGGCAGAGGTGAGTAGTACTACCCAGGCTGACAGTGAGGCACTGCTGTCAGAGAATACCAGACTTCCTGTGGAAGGGGAGCTGTGAAGGGTTACAAAGAGAGAGTTGAGACAGAGTCAGCTCTTAGACCCTACATTACAAGGCCTGAGGGAAGTAGCTAGTGAGGCACCTGATTCACAAAGGAAGGGGGAATCTGTATACGGGGACAAAGGGTTACTGTATAGAGAGTGGACCCCTGAGGGAAGGCTAGATGGTGAGAGAATGCAGTAGTTGGTAGTGCCCAGAGCCTACCATCTGGCACTTCTATCCACTGCCCATGACATTCCCTTTGCAGGTCATATTGGCATAAAGCATACAAAGAGACATATGCAGAACTTTTATTGGCCTGGGATTTCCAGAGATGTAAAAGAGTACTGCAATGCCAAAAAGTAGGCAAAGCAGGCAACAAGATCAAGGCTCTTTTGATGCCTTTGCCTGTGATTGAGGAGCCATTTCAAAAGGTAGCTAATGAATATTGTGGGGCCTATGAGTACCCCAAGTTCCACAGGGAAAAAGTATATCCTAGTGATAGTAGAGTATGCTACCAGATATCCTGAAGTGGTGGCCCTGTCCTCTATTGAGGCAGAAAAGGTGGCAAATGCTTTGTTAGAGATTTTCAGCATGGTAGGTTTCCCAAAGGAAATACTGACTGACAGAGGTGCCAGTTTCATGTCAGACCTGCTCGCTTGCCTGTGGGAGCACTGTGGGGTGAAGCACCTAAAGACCACCCCCTACCATCCCCAGACTAATGATCTGGTTGAGAGGTTAAACTCTACACTAAAGACCATGCTACAGGCATTTGCAGACCAGTTTAAGATGGTGTGGGACAAATAATTGTCCCATCTGTTGTTTACGTACAGACAGGTTCCCCAGGAATCCACAGTTTTTTCACCCTTTGAGTTATTGTATGGGCATAAGGTGAGGGGATCTCTAGATTTGATTTGTGATGAGTGGGAGGGTGTGTGTGAATCCCATAAGGAGTCTGTTGCGGCATATGTCCTAAATCTCGGGACAAGGCTCAGGGAACTCATTGCCTTGGCCCAGGAGAACCTGGCAAAAGCCCAGCAGCAGAAAAAGGTCTGGTATGACAGGAATGCTCAAGCTAAAGAGTATGCTGTAGGGCAGCAGGTTATGGTTCTCATTCCTGTCAGACACAACAAGCTGCAGTCAGCTTGGGAGGGACCCTAAAAAGTGGTATGAAAGGTCAGTGATGTTAACTACATGGTGGAACTGCTAGGCCGGAGGCAGGGGAACAAACTGTACCATATGAATATGATGAAAACTTACCATGATAGGTAGGCCCTTGTGCTAAGTATCTGCTGTGCAATACAGGAGGAGTCTGAGGGGAATCTATGGCTACAGGGAGCCAACCAGCCAAATCCCAAATTACTATGGTGGAGTCTAGAGTTGCAGGCATAGATAAGACAGTGCAGCATTATGACATCCTTCCTCCCCAACCAATTACCTCTTTCTTTTATCATTTCCTTCTAGATCACCTGGTAATTTATTTTATGACACCATTCTAACTTCATTCCCTAAATGGCCTGAAATATTCTAGTAAGCCAGGGGAGCCCAATCCATCTAATTCAGTGATAGTTTCCCCAGAGCCACCCAGTTTTTCAAAGCACCCAATATCTTTGAGTTTATTGAAATCCAAACGTCTTGCACTAGATACAAAATATGTCAAAGCACATGTCAATGCTGGACCTATATACTGGTCAGATTCAATTTAAACTTTCTAAATCTGTCCAAGTTCCTTTTAATTTGTGTAACATTTCTTTCACTGTATAATCCCCCAAGTTTTCTAATGTTTCTCTAAACAAATTCCCAAATACTTTACTCTGGGCACCTGTAAATATGCATATCTTTCCTGTAGCTCAAGCCTTCTTTTCTTCTTCTGCCTCATCCATAGCCCTTTATCTCTGATTGTCTGAATTTTATGCCAAAGGTTCTAAGTAGGCAGCAAACAAGAAAGGTTACAAAGGGCACACCAAATTCTGTCAATAGACTTGCTCTTATTTTGACACATGCTTTGGTCCCAGACTATATCCTTTCTAGCAGATCTACAGACTGTGTCAGCATTGTCATATATTTCAATACTGTGAACAAGAAGTTCCCCTCTATCCAATCAAAATTCTTCTCAGAGTCTAGAGTAACTACTACTATTGCACAGTCATCAGATTATGTAGGGTATTGTCAAAAGTTTTCATTCCACTGATAAACCTACATTGATCCATATAAATTCCACATGGAATTATTTTTGATAAGCTGTTCACTATAATCACCATGAATATTTTGTAATCATGATTTAATGCAGTTACGGGCCTGTACAATCTTGGGTGCCTTAGAGCCTTCTCTTCATTTGAAATTACTGCTATGGTCTCCTTTTTTCAAGATGGTGAGTATATCACTCTCTTCTTACACCCTGTTCATAAGTCTTTCTCATGTTTCTATCAGACATGAAGCCCCCCCCCCCATTTTCTAGACCTCCATTAGTAATCTATCTGCTGGTCCCAGGAACTTCTCTAATTGCTGTCTTCCCATTGCCTAGTTGATTTCATCCTGGCTGATTTTCTCAACTAATTCATTTCGATTATTTTCAGTTATCCTAAAAAGTTTCATAGGTAGGCATACAGTCATCTATCCAAGTCTTCTCCTTTTTCTTTCTCTCTATATAATGGCTTACAACACTCTTTAAATAGTTGTGACACCTCAACCACCTTTGGTACAGTTTCCACTGTTTGTAGATGCACATCTGATGCTATTGTTCCTGCTACATCCTGCTGCCTTAATCTACCTGCCAATGCCAGCATCATCTGGGGTGAGTTCAAATAACATAAGTCATTCAGAGCCACTCATTGTAACTCCATATTTTGTAGTTCCCCAGGTATCTCCCTCAAACTCTTCCACTCTTTTGGTCCACTGTTTTTTTTCTTATTTTGTAGATCTTTCAGTTCTCACATCAATGTTGTCCCCATCTAACTTCCTCCATCTCTTACTTCCTTTGCTCCAATTGTACCTTTACTTTTATTCTCTCTTTTTAATCATCCCAAATCTCTGTCCTTACTTCTTTCAAGTCCTCTAAAATTTCTGCTATTAATTTCCGACATCCACTTTCTTGATGTCTCTTCCTTCAATCTAAACACTGGAATCTGCCAATTTTGGTTAAGTGAGCATGTTCAGGGAATTATTGGGACCGCAGCAACTTCCTGTATTAGTTTAAAATGTTTTCTTTTATAAATCCTATATCTGTTCTTGACCATTTGGAGTACTTTGCAGAATTGTAAACATCCTTGTCTTGTTGCTCCCATTTATCTTTCTTCCAAATGTCTTTGAGCCATGTTTTCTTTGTTTTTGTAAGAGAGATTCTGCATCTCCCTCCTGAGACCTCACTCTTCCTAAATATCATATTCCAGTCTCTCACTACTAAAAATAAACCCTATTGAGAATGCATGAGCTCTAACAAGATTTCCTAAAAAAATTATCTTTGTTTTTGGCAGCAGATAAATTGACAATATTATGACTTTACTTTCAAATATCAGCCCCTTGATCCTGCAAGACATCCTGTGTGATTGTCTAGAATCACTAACTTCTGAAGCAGCAGTGTGCTATGTTTTTAATACAGTAACTCCCACTCTTCCAGCTTCCTCATAATTAGATCTTGCTATCACCGAGTAGCCCTTCCATTCTTCCAGCATTTGGTTTTCTTCTCTGTCTAAATATGTTTCCTGGAACACTACCAAACTCATATTCTTTTCCTAAATGTTAAACACTCAATCCCTTTTTACTGAGTTTATTAACCCGTTAACATTTCAACTAATAATCCTCAGCCCATACATTTCTCTGTTGAATTTCATGTTCTTCTGAGCTAATATTCCATCTCTGCCCAGTGCTGATCATTCCTCTTCTTTAACTTCTTAATTACTGACTTTGGGCTCCGTACATACACTTTATGAATTAAGTCTTTAGACATAGTCGGAAGGTCATTCCTCTTCTCCTAGAATCTCTTATAATTTCTCAGTCTCCCTTCTTTAGCCTTCTGCTGACATTAACATCCCATTTGCTAGCCCCCCATTAATCCCATGAGTTGCCTCTGGTCTTGCACTCATCATCTCTGTTATGTCCTTTAAAATCCTAAACATTAAAAAAAAACAAAAAAAAAACATAACTATATCCACTATATACAAATCTTCGTGCAAGGTGGGAACATCCGCTCTTAATTTAGTGCCTACACTACCTCAAATATATCTCATATGAAGAGACACAGATGCAATCAGCATCCCCTATCAAACTATTTTGATTCAAGAGTTCCCTTCAAACTGCTTTCCTATAAACATATACTTGCCTCTTTTGTCAGACTTTTTCTTCTCTTCTTCCGTAATGATTTTAATCAATAATCCTTACTTATACCTTCCACTAGACCCATCAGTGATTGCTATCGCCTTATATTTTCATACAGTATCTACTGAGATTGCTCTTTCCTTTGTCCAGTCAACCAGTCCTTGATCTCTCACTGTTCTCCTGCCTACTGCTTTGTTCTTGTGTACAGTTTCACTTTCACACCTCTCTCATTGGAGCCATTCGTAAGTTTTCTTCCTACTTCATTTCCAGCTCAGAGTAGGTCCTATTGTCCTGTGAACTTTTCGCTGGTGCCTTTTAGATGCCCTCCTGCCTACTTAAACTTTACACCCCCTTGGATTGTACCATTTACCCTAACCCCCCCCCCCCAGTGTACTCAGGTTAATTTGTCTCTGTTTATATCTTGGTCTACCTTCCACCACCTTTTGGAAAATATTTTACTGGTTGTTCTCTTGTTACAATTATAACAAACTCCATTTACTTTTATAAGAACATAAGCAATACCCCCCCTTTTTTTTTACTGGTAACACCCTGAGTGTCCTATACATTTCCCCTCCTCACAGAATTTACCTACTGTTATGCAAATGTGGTAGGCAATTAACTCTTTACTCAAGTATTACAGAATGGTTGTTACAGAACAGAAGGAGAAAAAAAATACAAAACCTTATCTGTTAGTGTAGAAAAAACCTCATACTGACATTGCCTTTTCCAGTGATCTGTGTTGTGCTGTCGCTTACCATTACAAAGCTGGATGATCACCTTCTCTCATCTATCATCTATATTCTCCCTTCTTCTGTCTCTTCTTTCCTGGAGCAATTTTGCCTTTAGTTTTAAGGCAGAATATTGGCATGATTTACTCAGTTTGTTTTTTTCAGGCTCCATACCTGTAGTCTAATTTACTTCTAAATGGTATCACTTTTTATATCTGTTGTGAATGGCTATTGCAGTGTATTGCTTATTTGTTCATTGTTTAGTTGACCCAGAATAGCTTTTTTTTTAATTTTTCCAAGTCTTTTGGGTTTGTAATACCATGACGGGAATGGACCCCATGCCTAAGTCAAAGTATGATTAAAGTTCAAGAAATTAGTACTGTTTCAGTCTTTAATGCGTGATGTGCCTAGTAATGACTCCTCCTGCAATTCGTATGGAGTTACATGTAAGGGTAACATATCTAAGTATGATTGTAAATTATTTTTTTATAAGACCCATTGCTCCTACTACTACTGAAACTGTCTGGGTATATTTCTTCCACATTGCCCTTGTTTCTGCCTGCAAATCCTGGTATTTTATGACTTTGTGTCTCTGTGTATGTCAGACACTGTAGCTGTTTTTCTAGCATCTGTTTTTTTAACTGTTGGTAATGGATGATCCCATCTAATATAAACTTCATTGTTTTCTATGACACTTTGCGGCTGATGTTTCCAGGGATTTTTAGCTACTTCATTGTTACAATGTTTGCACAATCTCCAGTGCAACAGTCTTGCCACATTATTATGCCTTTCAGTATACAGTGCTTCTGCCATTGGTATATCACAACCAGCAGCAAGATGTGTGACTGTTTCCAATTCTTTTTTACAAAACCTACATTTGTCTGTTTCTCCCACATGTTCAATGGACGTTGTAAACTAACGTGTATGTAGTCCACTATCTTGGGCCGCCAATATTAAACTTTTGCCTTTTGGTTTAAATTCACCTCTCCTTAACTATTCCTGCATTTGATCCTGATCAACATGAGGTTGTTCCAAGAGTTTTCTATACTTGCAACTATATTTATGCATTGCCCACATTTCTTGCCTTCTTGTGTGATCCTTCACTTTATATTCTTTCTTTTGTTTTTTTGTCACATTCAGTTGCTGCCAGACTTTTATCTACTTCTGGTTTAATTTTCATTCCTGCTTGATGCCGATATGCTTCTGCTAAACTAAGCAGGGACGTTATCTTAGACTTATTCTCCTCATGTTTCAAAACCTTCACTACATTTGGGTCTTGTGAGGGCAGCAGATATGTATGCAATCCCACAATTGCAGATCTATGCATGAAATCAATTTCAAGGAGGCCCATACCTCCTTCAGAACAGGGAATATATAATCTTGGTATGCACTGATTTTTATAAATCATTTGATGAGCATGAAGCATCCATTTTGTTTTCCTGTCCAACCTATCCAACACCTTTTAGAGCCAGTCATTTACTCCAAAACTGTAAGTTAGGACAGGAAGAGCAAATTGGTTTATAGGCTGGACTTTGTTCCTAGATATCAATGCTGTTTTCAGTATTAATTTAAGTCTTCTAAAATATTCCTACGTTTTATTTGCATTTGTTCATATTTTATTGTTCATCCTTCATCAATTCCCAAGTATTTATACACTCCCTCTTGCTCAAGTTCTTTTATATCACATTTCTGTCCCAAACTGATGTTTTCTTGGTGCTGCAGCTTTCCTGCTTTAAAGGCTGCTTGTGTACATTTATTAAGACCAAATGCATTCTGATATCATCTGAAAACGTTTTGACCACTTGTAGTTGCACTTTTAGTTCTTCACCTGATGAACTATACAGTTTTAAATCATCGACAAAAAGAAGATGAGAAGTCTTTATTTACATTTTGTTGTTTTCTGGGAGCCAAATTGTAGCCATGGCCTAATCTGTTAAATAGACAACTTAATGGGTTAAGGGCAAGACAAAATAGCAGCAGTGACAAAGTCACCCTGGAATATCCCCCTTTGCATTTTTATCCCTGGAATAAAACTTAGTTCTTTATTATAGCTTAACTGCAAACTGATTTGCCACTGTTTCATGGTTGCTGTAATGTAATCGGTTCAGTGTAGGATGTTTCTTATACATTTTTAAACACTTTTTTTATCCATGAATCTGGATACTGTAAAATGCTTTTTTATAATCTATTCATGCCATACTTAGAGTCTTCCCCTTTTTACTATTTTACATTTTGACTTTATTTAACAACAAATGATCCTTTGTTCCATATGGCTTTCTTTTGCTACCCTTTTGTTCTATTGCCATGATTGAATTTTCTTCTAAATGCTATAAACTCAGTCTGCATCAATTCCAGTGCATAGTTTATATGTCATCGGAAGGCAAGTTATTGGTCTATAGTTTTTAGGATAGCTTGCAGTTTCGCTATTAAGTAGAACTATTGTTTTTCCTATTGTTAACCAGGCTGGTGTCTGGTCAGGGTGCGCATATAAATAGTTCTTACTCATGGCTAAATCTTCATGTAAAGATGTTGATACTTTTAGCCAGAAGGTATATACTACATTTGGGCCTGGGGTTTTCCAATTAGGAGCTTTTCTTAACTTTGCTTCAACCTCTCTGGCTGTTATTTCATCCCATTTCTTATCCTGTACATTTGAACTTCTTATCCTTTCTTTTCCTTCTTCAGCATCTTTGTTATGTTCCACAGGATCTTCATAGATATTTCTCCAAAATGTATCTATTTCTTCTTTTTTTGTGGTGTTTTAATTCATTTTGCCTTGTTCCCAAATTCTCTATAAAACTTTTTTGGGCCATCAGTAAATTGCTTATTTTATACTTTTCCTTTATATTTACCTGCATATTTTCCAAGTTTTTCTGCCTGTGCAGCATTATTTATGGTAGTGCATGATGGATACTGATCTATTCTGATATTGCATATTGCTTTTATCATATCTATCATTCTGAGTATTTTTGTTGATCTGTTCCCTTTTCTAAACTCTTCTAACAGAGACACTTCTTGTATTAATTACTTTATAGTTTTCTTTAGCTAATACTTCCACAATGACATTTGATTTTTCCAACTCTTTTCCCTTACTACCCTGTGTTTTTGTGATAAGACTTTATCTGTTATTAATTTAGCTGCACAGTAATATATCCTATTTACTTCTGTTATATCACATGAATCTGTATGGCCAGTCCTAATTACTGTGCTCATTTGTTTTATCAAATTTCTATTTTTTGGATTTTATTGAGTTTCTGTAATTCATTTCTTTCATTGATCTTAATATGTCTATCCATTTCTATTAAATCAAGCAACTCTTCTCTTAGAACATGTTCTCCTAAACTGAGGGCACATCCTTTGTTCTCCATTTCCTGTGAGCATTATAGAAAGTTCCAGAGCATCTTCATGTGCCACATTCTTTTCAGTTTCATCCTGTGTCATCCATTGCTCTTTCAATGGGAGCTCACTGGCCTATAACTCCACATCATTGACTGCGTCAGAGTTGCCAGAGTTTCCCCTTCCTTTTCTTGCTGTGCATCTCCAACTGAATGCTTCTACTGGTTTCCTATGAAAGGCTCCAAATAATCTTCATTTGGCAATTGATCAGATGTTTCCCCCTCCACTGGTTTCTCCTTAATTTTGAGATCCATTGCTCTATCCTGTTGTGATGTTATCTGAGTTAGATTTTATACAGTAAATACTTCAATTCACAAGTAATTCATAACATCAGTTTCTATTTCTTTAACTTCTCCATTACTGTTCCACTTTTCTACTGTTCATCTTTGCTTTATTATTTTTTGTATTGTAACATTTTCCATGTCTGGATGCCTTTGCCTGTATTTCACTTCAAATATCTTTGGAGCTGCTCTTTTTTTATTCATTAGTTTTGCTTTCTCCTTTGCATAGATACTGCACCATATTAAATCTCCTTTTCTTTCCTATGTCCATATTTCTTCTTCAGATTTCTCCTGCTCATCCTGTTTCTCCTTAATTTGTGGTCTTGTTTCATAATGCTGTTATGTAACCTGTGTTAGATTTTCTGCACTAAATCCTTCACTTTGCAAGTATTCCATAACTTCATCTATCGTTCTTCATTCCGTTTGTGATCTTATTTTTTTATTGTGAATTTTTATGTATATGGATGCCTTTGTCTGTATTTCTCTTCAAATATCTTTGGGGCTGCCTTTTTTGTGTTGATTAATTTACCTTTCTCCATTGCATAAATATCGCACAATATCAGATCTCCCTTTCTTTCCCATGTCCATATTTCTTTCTTTATACCTTTCAAAAGTCTCTAGATTTTGTTCTTTATATTTTTCTACTTCCTCAGATGCTTCTTTTTCCAAATGGCCCAAGGTTTCTTGGTCTATATAACGTTTTTTTCATAAATCTGTTGTATCAATGAACACAACTTTTTATTTGAAGCTTCTGACATTTTTTCTTGTGGAAGCATTTTTCTTTCCTCTAATTTCTGTCTTAATCGCCCTATATATCTTCTGTCTGGAAATTCTGGGCTTCTTGCATAATAGTAACAATACATAATATCTTTCTTCTTTATGACTCTTTTTTGGCCTATCATTTTTGTGATTTTTGTAAACTGCTACTTCCTTGTATAAGGAAGCCCCATTGTAGGAATGTTTCTGTGTCATGAGGATTCTACACTGCCATTTTTGCCAGTCCTGGCACCAGCGCACCCACCAGGACTATGCAGTTTTTTATCCTAGGTCTTGTGTACCCAGCTTTTTTATTTTTTAACCTAGTTCTGTCCATGATATATGCTATATAAAATCCTGTCTATAAATTAGTGTCATCTTGGTGATATTTTGTGAAAAACAGGGTCCACCTCATGAAGATGCTCACCAAGACTTGAGGATGAATTAAATTCCAACAATACTACTCTCCTTTACTTGCTGACTTATGATCTCTCCATTTGGACCCCTAGCTTTGGTATGGTAAATCCTATTAAGCTTAAAATTTAATGTCAGAATGTTTTTATTCTATTAAACATAGCTGTAATTACTACTAGAATATATATTTTTAATATGGATGACACTAATATAATGAGGTCTGTATGTAATAAGTGAAACTGTATAAGTGCTGCATATAAAAATCAAGAAGAATTATTCCCTGGAAATTGTTATATCAGATATTATTGTTTATAGTGTATAATGGTTTCTGTGTTTGTTTTTATTTTGAATTGTTTTCTTTTGCTTTTTGGTAGTGGCCTTCCCATTAAAATGCTATCATATTTTAAAGATACAGTTCTGTGTTCTTTGTTGCAATTTATCTACCACTTCTACCGAAGCACCACATCAATTGATGTTTACATTTTACAGATTATATATGTATATACATACATACATACACACTTACAAACCCCTCCACACATAAATGCATGTGAATGTTTATGTATGGTAATAGTATATATGTAGCTTGTTTGTTTTTATCAGTGGTAATAAACTGACATATATACATGTATATTAATCTGTCTTATTTATTTACTTACTAATTTATCCTTTATTGACAGGGTTAGTCCCACTAAGCTAATAGCTTCTTTCCATGGGAGGCCTGAGGTTGTGTTGATTCTACTAGGTGAACTTTGGCCCTGGGCATTGGGGAACTTCACCTACTCATCATTGTTATGAGTGGGACCCATTTTGCAGGGGCACATACTGTTTCCATTCTAGGGTGAATGTGGCCTGGTGAAACAGGGAGGCAGATGGAGAGAGAGAGAAGGAGATAATAGAGTGGTGAGAGAAATGGAGGAGAAAGCAAATATCAAGACCAGAGAATGTGTGCAGGATTCTGAGGAGATGTTTCAAAGAAATCTATTTGATTGAGATAAGCCAGCAAACAATGGGTGTGTATGTACAACTCTCCAGTTGGGAGGATTGTGGGATTATTTGTTTAAAGTAGTGGTGGTGCAGAGTGAGCCAGAAAATGGAGACATTTCCTGGGGGGACATTATGAAGAAAAAACAAGAAAAAAGGTGCAGAGACAATCCTGAAGAATATCCTGAAGAATAGTGGTGAGATGGAAAAGAAAACATATGCAAAGTAAAATAAGGTAAAGGGAGAGTAGCAGAAAAGAAGATACAAGAAAATGAAAAAATGGAAGTACATGGTAAGGATTCAAAGTAAAGAAGACAAAAAAATGGACAGGTTTGAAGTGTGAGACAATTTAATAGCTCCTTTGGTTGTAAACGCACGTGAGGTAAGAGCATTTATTCTTATTAACCCACATTTTGTGACATTATATTTGAAACTGCTTTTTCAATAGAAAATTTCATTGGAGAATATGAAAAAAAAGAAATACTGTAACCCATGGAAAATGTATATGATACAAGCATTTAACAGGGAAACAAAAAAGAAAATTCATGTATGATTTTAAACAAAGATAGAAAGAGAGACTTTGAAAAGACATTTGAAAATGTTATGTAAAGAAGTACTGGACATTGCAAAAGTTTATTATAAAAGGGGTTTATGGACTGATTGATGGGATTGTAATATTGTGTTAAAATAGAGAAAAAATTATACATGCACCAAGATTAACAGATTTGGAGATGAACAGGAGTGCTGTAAAATACTGGAAACAACCCAAAACGTTTTTTTTTTTTTTTTTGTGGAAAAGAAAGACATTGGATAAGTAACTGTGATAAAATAAAATGTTATATTTGCAGGGAAATGGGACATGATGCAAACATGTGAATTGAAATGCTATAAATGTAACAAAATTGGACATTTATGGGTGGATTGCAAACATTAAAATAAGAGAATGGATAAATAAAAAGAAGAAAATGAACAAAGAGAAGAAATTTTAAAAGCAGTAGAAACAGAAGGAAACTTAGATGAGAAAAAAATAATAAAGAGGCCATAGAAGAAGGTTCTGAAATAAGTGATGAAGAAGACATAAAGTGGCAGGTAGTAAAGCGAAAGGGAATTCTATTGGTGAAAAGACAGAAAAAGAAAATTTAAAGGGATAAGTACAAAAAAAAAAGGAAAGGAAATTAATGAAAAAGAATATATACAGCTAATGACAGAGAAAGAAAAATATAAAAGAACATATAATGATACATTGGAAGATTTAGAACATAATGACAGAAAGTACTTTGACAAAGAAAAAGGAATTGCGTGAAAGAAATCAAGAAATATACAAGAATTGTTATAGAAGTAAAGATATTTTTACAAGGAAAAAGTGAAGAGGAATCGAATCACGTAAGCAGATTAGTAAAGGAAGATAGTAGTGTAATGAGAGAAATAAAAATATTAAAGGAGAACTTGAAAGAGCTCATCAAAAGATTATGAATAGAATAATACAATATGTACAAGAAATGTTTTAAAAAAAAGAAAGTGGTGAAAAAACATGGAAAGTAAAAGCATGACAGACCCAGACAATAAAGAATTGAAAAGGAAATTTCTTTAAATGAGCTAGATAAAGTATTAGGACAAATAACTATAGATTTGGCTACTTGACCAGATGGAATAGAGTATGAAATATATACAAATTTAAGGGAAGTAAAAAAAAATGGATTTTGAATGAATGGTTAAATGAACGTTTTATGTATAAAGAATTATGTAGTGGCATACTTAAATTCATATGGAAGAAGGAAGGTAAAAGACAATTAAAAAAAATAATAATTATAACATATTTATGAAAATATTACAAAAAGATTTGAAATTAAAATTTGAAACATTATGTAAAATAGTACATAAAGTTTAATAGGGAAGGGTTGTCAAGAATTAGTAATGATAATTAGAGAAATTGTGGATGATATTATGAATAGAAAAAATAAGTGAAAATCACATTAGGAGACCTCAATAAAGCATTTGATATAATTGGACATGAAATCTTATGGGTAATAATGAAAGAAAATAATATAAGTGATAAAGCTAGGAAGTTATGTATGTCAGCGTATAGTAATAATAAAGTAAACATACTTATAAATGACTGGTTAAGCCAAGGGGTACATATGAATTGTGGTTTAAGACAAGGATGTCCAATGAGTTGTATAAACTTTACATTATTTATTTATTTACTTATTTTATTTATCTTTGTTTACCAGGAAAGTCCACCTGGGCAGTACCCATTTTCAGTGGAAGCATGGGAAGAAATGCTCCATTTGTTTACACTGCATTATACTTTGTTCTGGTTAAACAAAGAGTAGTTACATTTCTGTTTACATGTATACACATACAGTAGTTACACATACAGTACTTACAGTTATGCATTCTAAGATTTTGCAGATGTAAAAGTTACTAAAGAGAAAGTCCATGTGCAACTTAGTGAATTGTACAGGGAGCAATTATATATAAAAATTGTTTTGTCATTTCAGTGAGAGGTTCAGACTATTCAGTTTAAGGAGAGTATTTGGAGAGTTTTGTACAGTGAGTCAAAAGTCTTAACCTGGTGCTGAGTATGCACAGAACCAGAATTGGTTAAGATGTTTAAGCAGTGGTATAAAATTATTGAGTTTATTAAAGAGTTTGATGTTGTTTAAGCAGTGCTATAAAATTATTGAGTTTACTGGAGTTTTATTTATATGGGGATACTATTCCAGAGTTTAGCAATATTTTGGGAGTGCAGTGAGTCTCCTGCAACATTATTTGACTTATTTGTGTGTAGTAAGAATTTTTTACTAGAATGGAGGTCCCTTTCTGGACAGTAGGACAGTAAACCGTCTTTTAGTGCATGGCATTTTTCTGCATAATGAATGAGTTTGTATGCTGTAGTTAGTTGTGAATATGTTGGATAATTGTGCAGTTCAAGCCAGTTTAATTTCTTTAAGCTATTGCAATGGTGGGTCCTATGAGGGAGATTGGTCTGAAATTTATTTTATTGTTGCAGGACATGAGTTTCTTTCTTTGAGTATTATTTAAGTTTGTTAGAATAGGAGCTGCACATAACAGGGTTGACAGTAAGAAGATGGTGGCTAGAGGTTTTCTTGCAGTTTCTCTAAGGAATCCATTGATCCTAGTTTCTGGTGGGTAGATTTAATGGTGTGCAGTATATGCTGATCATATCTGAAATTGTCATTTATTATATTACTAGAGTTTACTGTGACTTACAGTTTCAATCACAATATTATTTGCTGACATTATGGTGAAAGATCCCTTTTGATGTTGGCAACTTTGTGAGGTAAAAGGCATTAACTTAATTTTCTCGGGGTTGAGTAGGAGGTTTGATTCTTTGAATCAGGTTTCTACAGAGGAGAAAATTGCTGGGTAATGTCTTGGAGCCTATTTATTGTTGAGACTTATTTACTGTTGAAGCTGCACATATTAATGTTGAGTCATCTGCGTACTGAACTGAACTAGCATCGAGTGGAGGTGTGAAGGTTATTAATAAATATATTAAATAGGACAGGACCCAGGATAGAGCCCTGAGGGACACCTATAGTAACTGGTTGAAAGGATCAGTAGGTTTGTTGCCATTTAATGTAATGACTGGTTGCCTTCCAGATAGATAACTGAGTAACCATGACAAGGAGTTTTTTGAAAGTCCTTTTGAGGAGTTATGAATGAGTAGTTGCTGATGTGAGACAGTATCAAATGCCTTTGACAAGTTTAAGAACACGGTGGACACAAGCAGACCACTGTTTCTATATTGGTTTATTATATTGATAAATGTAGTACAGCAGTAGTGGTGCTGTGCAGGGGTCTAAAGCCATGTTGTGTTTCTGAGAGTTATTTGAGGTTAGATATTACATCAGATGTATATAAATGTATTTCTCTAATATTTTGGAGAGGGAGGAGAGAATTGCTATTGGTCTGTAGTTATTAAATTCTGTATCTGTGCCACCTCTGTGCAGTAGTATGATATAGGATTTTTCCACAGTGATGGGGCATATCTTTCTGTTATAGACCTACTAATTAGTATGGACACAGGGAAGGCTATGACTTCTGCAGACATTTTAAGTATCATAATGGTAGGTGATCTACAGCTAAGGAGGTAGCTTTTAGTTTAAGGAGCAACTTTATTATGAGTGAGGTGGCTACTGGACTAAAATTGTAGAGTTGTGGGTATTTTTGATTGAACATGGGTAGAGAAGGGGGAAAGATGAATTAGTGGAGTGTCTAAGACAGATAATATTGAAAGTATAAAGTAGTAGTTAAACTGTGTGGGGATAGAGTTTGTCATATTGTCTGTTTTTGGAGAGGGAGTGGTGGTCGTGCCAGGGTGGAGTAGTTTATTTAGTGATGAACAAAATTGTTTTGGGTTGTCCTGATGTTTGTCTTGTAGGTTGGTACAGTATGTTTACTTGTCCTGTTTAGCATGGAGTTTTGCAAGGTTGCTAAGATGTTGATAAGATTTCTGGAAGGCATTTTACTTTTTATTTCTATACCAATTTTTCCAGGCTTTATCTCTTTTCTGCATGAATTTTTTGTTTCTTTTGTTAACCATGGTGCTCGGTAGGACTTTATTATTTTGTTATGTACGGTGCTAGATTATTTAAGGTCTGTAAGAATATGTTATTAAATTGTTTTGCAGCAGTATCTAGTGGCAATGTTCTAAGTACATTACAGTTATATTGTTTCAGTGTTTCATTGAAAAAATCTTTGCTGAAATTGGTTGTATTTCACATTTGTTTATCTAGGTTATGGTGAGTTCTAATGGCATATGTTGGTATGTTGTCACTTATTCTATCTGAAAGGCAGTTTACTTTTGTTATTTTGTCTGGTTTGTTTGTAAGGATCCAGTCCAATGTTAAGTGATGAGTTATGAGTGTGATAGTATGTGAAATAAATTACAAAATGAAGGAGGGGGTACATAACACCTGAAGGGTTAAGAATTCTAGTTCTGTTAACACATTCAGATAATGCAATGTAATAATTGCAAACAAAATTGGATAAAAGAAGTAATAATTTACACAAATGAGTGTCTAGAGGTAACAGGGGTGGATGGCTTTAAATAAAGAAAACTAAAGGTTTAGGTGATGTAGTAAACATGAATGAAATGTGTGTGTTAGCTACAAAATTTGGGAATAAAGACATATGTAGAATACAAAGGGAGAAAACAATAGAAGAAATAAAGCAAACCTGTCTTTTATGGAGAACATATAATTTATAATTTGGAAAAAATGGTTTATTTGATAAATTCAGTGCAGATGGGAAAATATAATACTTAAGTGTATTTATGTTGCTAACAGTATTTGAAAAGGAATTATTGCTGATAATGTTTTAATTTATATGGGATTCATGATTAAACCCAGTAAAAAGGGTTTTGTATGTACATAAAGATGAAGGAAGTTTAGGGTTAATTAATCCAGTGGAATATACTGCTTCATTAAATTTGTACAAGTGTTAAAGTGGATGAAATTGTATTAATATAAGTATGATAAATTTTGGGGTATGGTAAAAAAGAGTAAAAGAGAAAAAGAATGTATAAGAGAAGAAATAAAATGCTACCAAGAAAAAAATATTATTTTGGAAAATAAAAACTGACGCTATAGAAAAAGATAAAAAGTATGCTATAGGAAAGTAATGATAAAACATTACTATGCAAAACAATGGAAAAATCAAACAGATGAAAAAAAAATAAAGCTATAAAAGTAAGAAGCAAATGGTGTAATCAGAAAGTAGAAAATCAAGATTTTTTGTGGGGACTGGCAATAGATAAATTAGCAGT
The DNA here is from genome assembly GCF_019279795.1 of Protopterus annectens. Classification (NCBI taxonomy): domain Eukaryota; kingdom Metazoa; phylum Chordata; order Ceratodontiformes; family Protopteridae; genus Protopterus; species Protopterus annectens. The sequence continues at coordinate 1,190,128,974 of NC_056747.1, read as the reverse complement.
AAAAGGAAATACCCCATATAGAAAGAAAAGTAATAGAATATACTTACATTGTAAAGAAAAATAAACTACGGAACATTTGCTTTTGAAATTTAAAAGAGTAAAAAAGCTATGGGGAAAACAATGTAAATAAAAAATGTTTAAAGATATAAAATAAGTTGATAAAATAAACATATATATGATTAAATATGGATATTATAAGAATGGAAATAAAGAATATGTTAAAAGAATAGATAAAAGGTTATTTTATGTCATATGGTCTGCATGTAATGAAAGAATAAATGAAATTATGTTTAATGATAAATAGATAGCAACAATATTTAGTAAAATCAGATGGTTATGGAAAAAGGAGTGAGGGTCTAGTAGGGATGAAAATGTAGTATGACTGTAAAGCAAATTATGAAAATGTGCAAATATATTTGTATATCTATATATTTGTACATTTGTAAATATGCTGTAAATAAGAGTTCTATTTCAATATAAATAAAGAACCCCTACTCTTTTCAGTAGATACTGTGGAATCTTTTACATCCACCCAAGCTACCACAACTCAAGCAGATGGGACCTTGATTTAATATCTCATCCAAAAGGCAGCACACTCAGAAGCACAGCACCTCCCTTATGATGCATCTCAATGGCTGCAGCCTATCTACTGGTATGAGAACAGAACCCCCAGCCTTCTGTACAAAAGGCAAATGTGCTACCTGTTGTACCACGTCTAACTATTAAACTTGTTTAAGTCTTCTTCTGGTTACTGATGCTATCTATAGTCCTATATATGTAATTGATTTATTGTGCCTTGTGCCCATATGACCTCTGAAAATGATAAAATGGTCTGTTTTGGATCACACCAACCCAACTACTGAATAAAAAAAAAAAAAGAAAGAAAAATTGACTATGTGTGTGTATATATGTGTGTATATATATATATATATATATATATATATATATATATATATATATATATATATATATATATATATATATACATATATATATATATATATATATATATATATATATATATATATATATATATATATACATACACATACACATTCTCTGATATGGACAGCTTAATCATGACTGTCTCTAATTGTCTCATACATTGGCTAGGAACAGTGGTGAATTAAGTGTAAGTTGAGCCTTGGGCAGTTTTCAGACCATGTGTCCACCACACAGGTGCATGTGTGTGTGTGTGTGTGTGTGTGTGTGTGTATCTGTGTGTGTGTGTGTGTGTGTGTGTGTGTGTGTGTGTGTGTGTGTGTGTGTGTGTGTGTGTGTGTGTTTGTTTATAATTTTTTTAAGACTGTACATAAATATTTGTGTTCTTTTGGTTCACTTGTGTGATTGTTTACCTATCAAATTAAAACATTTATTGTTTAACAAAGCAATATTTACTTAATTTTGTTTTACGTTTGTGGTCTTGAACATCTTTCCAGCAAGAAATGAAATAAACTTTAGCAACCGATAAGGACAAAATGGCACCTTTCATAGCATTTCAGCTATAAAGAACCACACATTCTGCTGTCATTATAATCCATCAATGTCAGTATTTATCGGTTATAGCCACTTTGGCAGTGTACACCTCACATATCTGATTGTGATAAAAAATGACCACTATGAAGTATTCCAAATTATTTAACACAAATTCACACTAGTTCTGCAAAGCAAAACTAATGTCTGGAAAAAAACAGCAGCGACAAACCAACTAATGCTCCACAAAAAGAATAAATCCATGAACTTGCAAGCTAGTAATGCAAAACTTTTATTCCATAAAGCGCTTTTTGTCTGGCTGGATAGCTAGACTTCTTCAGATGCAATTAAATATTCAAAACACAGTATATAACATAAACATCAGTCAGCTGATCCGCCCTACTAATTAGAACAGCTGATCAACACCAACCAATGCATATACATACCCTCACAGCCTAAGCCAAAATGCCTTAAACACACATACCATGAATTATATATACTTCTAGATAAATTCATTAAAACGTACTAAAATATTTATTAATTTAAATCATAATTTATATATCTATAAATATTCTAAAAACATTCTAAAAACGTATAAAATACTTAATATACTATATGAAAAGTATAGAAGTCAGAAACCATACCTATAAATGAGCTGAGTTTCTGACTTTAATTATGTACATACTTCTTTATATGTGAGGGTATGTATATGCATTGGTTGGTGTTGATCAGCTGTTCTAATTAGTAGGGTGGATCAGCTGACTGATGTTAATTTTATATACTGTGTTTTGAATATTTAATTGCATCTGAAGAAGTCTAGCTATCCAGCCAGACAAAAAGCGCTTTATGGAATAAAACGTTTGCATTACTAGCTTGCAAGTTTGTGGATTTATTCTTTTTGTGGAACAAAACTAATGTCTGTTTAATTTGATCATAACAGCAGGATCAGTCATTTTTATCAAGATGCAGCTCCTGTATCTAGCAATTATAGCCACATTTGTTGTCTTTGTGCACAACCGATATCAGACTGTGATACAAATAAATAAATTAATTACTAAAGATAAATAAATAACACCCACTGTAAAGTATTTCAAGTTTCTTTCAGACATGCATACTTTAGCCAGAACTAAAGTATTCCAACTTACTTCCCAATAATGCTCACTAGTCCTGCAAAGCCAAATTAAAGACCATTTAAAATGAGCAGAAGACAAGAGGTTATGGCACTTTCATTATTAGACAACCCCCTACCCAGCAGTTAAAGCCACTTTATTAACTAAGTATGCTGTGGACAACTGATTGTGATATAATATAATGGCCATGGTAACATATTTCAATTATGTGTCAGAACAATACATAGAAGTTATAGCCACTTTATTAATGGAATACACCTCAGTGTACTCCAGTGTCAGTGGCTCAACAGGTAGCACACTCACCTCTGGTTCTAGAAGACCAGAAAGCTGTGGGTTCCTTTACCACTCCAATTGATTGGCCTGCTGAACTACAGTGCAGCATTATTGGGTGCTGCACTTCTCAGCGTGTCATCTATGGGATGAAATGCTAAAATTAGGTCCTATCTGCTTGAGTTGATGGTAGATCAGGTGGATATAGAAGTTCTCAGAGTCCCTATCAAAAGGACGATGGGAAGTTCCCTGATGCCCTGGCCAAAATTTCCCTTAGTAATAGAAATACAACTTCAGGGCTCCCCTGAAAAGAGGCCACTAGCCTAGTGGGACTAACACAGCCAACAAAGAATAAATAAAAAATAATAACTAAATAAAGAAATAAAATGTCTGATTGTAATAAAATAACTGTCAGATTTGCTGTATCCAGGACTGTTTGTAAGCTTCTGAGCCCCCAAGCCTTTCTGTGTTGGAGGGAAGCCTTCTAGCTTAATTTTGTTTCTTAGAACTAGCCTGTTTTCTAGTTTTAGCACTCAAATCTGTTCCTTTGAGCTCAGCACTTGTTCAAAACTCATTGCAAGCACTAAATAAGCTACAAATTACTACAGCACTCAACTTTCCTCACTTGTCTAGAGGAAAACAGATGTTCATCATGTTACCCTGCTGCAGTCATCACACTTGGGTTATCCTGCCATCAGGCAGTCCCGCAGTCGGCCAGAATTCCAAAGTCTTGGTCTGGCGTCGGTTGCTGTCACTTCTTCCTTGACGTCAGAGCACCAGGGGTACATCAGAGGCATCCAACGCCATTTTCTTCAGTCTTTCTTGCCACGCAGTGCCTGAAGCAGAAGCAGTTCGCAAGTGCCGGTCGGCCGACACCTGAGATTTTCGAATCGAGTTTCAGTCCGAAGTCTTCAAAGCTAAGTACCCTGTTGGGGAACCTTTTCTTGCCTGAGTCCGCTGTCAGAAAAAAGTTAACAATTGCATTTCTTGTGGGAAGCAAATACCTCATAAGGACTTTCATTCTTTTTGTATACCTTGCCTAGGCCCAGACCACAACGTCACTGGTTGTCGGTTTTGTGCTAGGTTCAATAAGCGAACTATAAAGCGACGCTTTGATTTCGCACTACACTATTTTGGTAGAAAATTTAATTACACTATGCCATCAGATCAACCGACTATCGGCGTGCATAAAAAATGCAAAGATAAAGACAGGCAGCCTAGATCCAAGCCAGATTCCGAGGCCTTGGCTGGGCCGGTCGCCGGTTCTCCGGTTTTCAGTGAGGTGCCTACGCAGTCCCTGGCTACTGCTGAATTGGATCCCCAGACCGCTTCGGATCCCCCAGCTGAGAGTTCTAGGCTGATGCAGCCAATTTCTTTAGGCCCTACCGACGACATTGCAGTAGGGAAAGCCGGTGCTGTAGAAACACCTTCGGTTTCTGAAGGTGTCTTCAGACCGACTACTCTCACCATAAAATCTTATGCTAAGCTTAAGCCTCCTCTAAAACAAAAAAAGCCTACACTTCATTCTCCAGGTCAAGGCCCTATGCCTATGAAACAGATGCTTAAAATGGCTGAAGATTTGATTTCTTTGATCAGGGGTTCCCCCCCCCCCTGACAAAAGGCCTAGACAAGAGGAGGATTATGCCTCCTCTGATCAAGTGTCTGTTTCCTCAGGCTCCTCTGAGGAACAGGATTACTCCTTTCCCCCTTATGAAGATTCTGATGCTGAAGACTCCATTCCCTCAGCTTCTCCCCAGGAAGATTATTCCTTTGGGGAAACCTTACATACCATGAGGGAACATTTCCAGTGGGAAGGCCAGGACTACTCTGACTCAAAGAAAAGGCTCTGAGAGTTTCTCTTACTCCCCCAGCACAGACCACTTGCTATCCCCCCAGTTTTGGACATTGTGGATGATGTTTTCTTAGAATCTAGTCTAAACCCAGATTCTCTGCCTCCTGCTCCAGCCAAACCAGATAGATACTACAGAGTGCCTGACTCACACAAATTCCTTTACAAAAGCCCTGTTGCTGACCCAGAGACAATCTCCCAGGATCCCAAAGGGGCTAAGGCTTCTATGGCTAAAAATCCTGTACCCTCAGAAAGCGACTCCAGAGCACTAGATAGGTGGGGGAAGAAGGTTTACACCTCAGCTACTCTAGCTATGAGAGCACTAAATTGTCAATTTCACATGCTTAAATACCAGCAATTCCTAATGTCTCAAATAAAACAAAAGATGGGCACGCACCCTCAACAGTCTGAATTCAAGGAAATGCAAGATCTGTTGCATGCAGCTGAACAGGTGGGCAAACATACTTTACAATGTGGTTTTGATGCCTTGGAAGCTTCCTCTAGAGCAGCTGTTACTGGGTCTGTTATACGTAGGCATGCTTGGTTAAAGGAACAATCTCTGCCTGATCATGTTAAAGCAAAGTTACTGGATGCACCCTTACAGCAGGATGTCTTATTTGGGGTTAAAGCAGAGGACGTTTTAAAGAAAATGGAGGATAAGACAAAATCTATGCAGATGGTCAAAAATTTCTTACAGGTACAGCCCCCATGCTTCAGCAGAAATTGGCCAACAAAAAATTGGTCCTTTTCAGCTTCTGACAGAACACAGAGGGGTAAATACAGGTGCCCAAGGGGCAGAGGACAAGCACAAACCCCTTACAAACCACGCCAATGGGGCACTGCAACACAGAAGAGAGGAGAAGACAGGTCCCAAACTACTAGAAGGCAAACACAATGACTTAAACCTCAAACTGCCAAGCAAAACTCTCTTGGCAGCTCCCTTGGGAGGAAAATTAGCACTTTTTGCAGACAACTGGTGCATCGTCACAAAGGACAAATGGGTCCTAGACATTATCTCACATGGATACAGATTCCATTTCCACACCTTGCCGAGGATAAAAGGAATGCCAAACCTGCCACAAAATCAATGGGCAGAGGCACAAAAACAGATTACAGCTCTCATGGACATGAGAGCCATTCAACTGGTACCTACACAGGAGCAAGGCCAAGGATTTTACTCAAGGCTCTTTCTAGTCCCCAGAAAGGACAATGCTTGGAGACCCATTCTGGACCTTTCAATTTTAAACACGTTCTTGCAAGTACCCAAATTCAAGATGCTAACTCTACAGCAGCTTCTTCCCATGTTGGGCAAGAAAGCTTGGCTAGTAACGTTGGACCTCAAGGAGGCATACCTGCATGTCCCTATCAGACAAAATTGCAGAAGATACCTCCATTTCATTGCAGGTTCAACCCATTACCAATTCTCTGCACTGCCCTTTGGCTTATCTACTGCGCTCAGGGTCTTCACAAAATGCCTGGCACCAGTAATCGCATACTGCAGACAAAGAGGAATTCAAATATACCCATACCTGGACAATTGTCTCATCCAAGCAGAAAGCAAGGATATTCTCTTACAACACCTGGCTTTTGTAAAACATCTTCTAAGTTGCCTAGGGTACACAGTAAATGAAAATAAATCAAAATTAGTGCCCTCACAAAATATGACATTCCTGGGTGCCAGCTTGAATACAACGGCCCAGATGGCTTATCTGAGGCCAGACAAACAACTACAGTTAACTCAATACTTCAGAACAATGGCAACAAAGACCCAATTCCCTGCAAGAAAAATTCTGCAGGCCTTGGGCTTCATGGCATCTTGCATACTACTAATACCATTTGCAAAACTGCATATGAGGAAATTACAATGGTACCTAAAAAGCGTATGGACTCAACACAGCCACAGCTTGGAAACAATGATACCTCTCATTCCCTGCCTTCAACAGGAGTTTCCATGGTGGTCACAAGCATGTCACCTCAACAAGGGTCAGCCTTTCACCCTACCCCCAGCCAGGCAAACTATGACAACAGATGCATCAGACTATGCCTGGGGGCATACATGGCAGGATGGTGCGTTCAAGGCATATGGACTGCAGATCAAAGGAATCTGCACATCAATCAAAAAGAAATGCTAGCTGTACAAAATGCAGCCTTCAAGGACCTCTTACATCCAGGACAGCTTATCATAAGGACAGACAACACCACAGTAATGTGGTACATAAACAAACAAGGGGGTACACACTCCTACCCTCTATGCAGGCAAGCAATGATCTTGTGGAACACAGCACTGGCTTACCAAGTTCAATTACAAGCTCAATTCCTGCCAGGAAAAAAGAACACATTGGCAGACGACCTAAGCAGAAACATCATGGATCCTCACGAGTGGAAACTGGATCCACAAGTATTTGCAATGATAACTCAAAAATGGGGGCTCCCAGACATAGACCTGTTTGCCAGCCCTCAAAACTATCAGCTAACAAAATTTTGCACAAGGACTTTTCACCATCAAGCTTGGAAAGTGGTCGCACTCTCATTCAGTTGGAAAATGCTAACAGTATATGCCTTTCCTCCATTACCCCTTCTCACAAAGGTGCTACTGAAAGTCAGGATGGAGAGACCCCGAATGATACTCATTGCCCCAGACTGGCCACGCCAGCACTGGTACCCACTATTAAGGAATATGGCCCAGGACCCACCATGGATTCTACCACAAATTACCCTCCTGCTCACACAGCAAGACAATCAGATTCTACACAGCCAGCTCAAAGCCTTAAACCTGGCTGCATGGCAAATCACCTAAGCAACCAGCCAGCTCCTCTCTCACAAGCTGTTATGGATGTTATTCTGGAGGCCAGGAGGCCCAGCACCAGGAAAACCTACTCAGACAAATGGAAAAGGTTTTGTGCCTGGAACCAAGCTAAAGGCCAAAATACCCTTCAGCCTGACATATCTCAGATTCTGCAATATTTAACTGAGATGTTACACAAAGGGCTTTCTTTTTCATCTATTAAAATCCACGCCTCAGCTATTTCTGCTCACTACAGCACGGATCCTCACATATTTTCTCATCCACTCCTAAGGCAGTTTCTCAGAGGGCCCAAAAACATTAGGCCTCCCAGGAGAACACCAACACCTACTTGGGACCTCAACTTTGTTCTGGAAAAACTCACGCTACCTCCTTTTGAGCCAGCTTTCTCAGCTGACTTAAATTTTATAACATGGAAGACTGCCCTGCTGCTAGCAATTACTTCAGCTAGAAGAGTTTCAGAGCTTCAGGCACTAATGGCAGTAGAGCCTTTCCTCATTTTTCATCAAGACAGAGTTTCTCTACGAACTAACCCCTCCTTTATGCTTAAGGTGGTATCCAGTGTGGCTCTAAATCAAACCATCCATTTACCCACCTTCTTTCCAAATCCACAGAACAAAGGAGAAAGACTCCTGCATTCCTTGGACATTCACAGGCAGCTACGTTACTACTTGGATAAAACTTAAGATTTTGAGAAAATCTGACCAGCTTTTTGTATCCTATGCTACAGCATCACAAGGAAAGGCTATCTCTAAACAGACCATTTCCAAATGGATAGGACATTGCATACGTTTTTGCTACACCCACCATGGAAAACCAGTTCCTGCTACCATAAGGCCCCACTATACCAGGGCAGCAGCTACATCTACAGCCTTCCTCAGGGGGGGGTGCCAACCAAGGATATTCTGGAAGCTGCAACTTGGAGTTCAGTACACACCTTCACCAAACATTACCACTTTACTCTAAGACTAGAGCTGGCTTCACCACTGCAGTTTTGCAGGGCCTTCTAGCCACCTCTAACACTGTTTGACTCCACCTCCCATCCTTAACTTTGGGATTCTACCCAAGTGTGATGACTGCAGCAGGGTAACATGATGAACATAGTACAGTTTTGTACCTACCATAAATGTAGATGTTTGAGTGTATACCCTGCTGCAGTCCAGGTTACCCTCCCTCCATCCCCTCTGAACTAGCTGAACTTATCTCTACCCCTCTATTCTATACTACCTCTGTGGTGTATTTGCTTGTGCCTAAGGGTTTTTGTTTTATTTTTTCCATATAGCTATATGTATATATATATATATATATATATATATATATATATATATATATATATATATATATATATATATTTTTTTTGGCCTACCTATTAGGGGCACCTGACATCTGGGGCAAGAAAAACTGAAGAAAATGGTGTCGGATGCCTCTGATATACCCCTGGCACTCTGACGTCAGGGAAGAAGCAACAGCAACCGACGCCGGACCAAGACTTTGGAATTCGGGCCGAATGCGGGACCGCCTGACAGCAGGATAACCCAAGTATGATGCCTGCAGCAGGGTATACACTCGAACATCTGCATTTATGGTAGGTACAAAACTGTACTTTTTTAGTACTTAATAAATAAGCACCTATCCAGGCATGTCTAAGGGTCAGCTTCCGATATTTTCCCCTGTCTACCTGATGAATCTGGGCATCTTGGGACAATGCAGCAATTGCCTCATGTTCACAGACAACCCTCTCCTCCTACCACCCAGCACTACAACTTGTGAGAGATGCACTTGTATAGCCAAACTGGAAGCAAATCTCTTCACCCAAGACTGGACTAGACAGTCAAGAGGAGAAGGTAAACACCTGCACTACACCACACTCATCACATAGTCCCTCAAAACCTACACCACCAAAACACACACATAGAAACACAAAACATACACCTACATTTGCGGAGGCTCTCAATAAAAATCTACCCAAGCAACAGGGACCTCCAAAGCAGAAATGCAAGCAAACTCCACCTCCCAACACAACCCAAATGACACATAGCCCAAGTGTGCCACTCAACCACAGCCCATGAGGCATAACAACGTACCCAACACTCTAGTCATAGGTGACTCTATAGTCAGGCACACTGATGTTCCACTCACCAGGCTAAACAAGGGGAAAGTTACTGTCAGCTGCCTGTCAGGTGCCAGGATCCGCCACATAACGCAAGCACTCAGGTCACTCCACAACAACTACAAACATGAATCTGTCATTGTCCATGTTGGTGTGAATGACTTGAGACGTACCTCCCTGGACTACATGAAAAGAGACATGGAGGAGCTGTCCGATCTTGTAGCCCAGGCAAGTATGACCCTAGCCCTGAGTAGCATCCTGCCATCACCCAGAATGATACCACAGTACAAGGGCAAAATGATTGACTTCAACAATTGGCTAAGCTTCTGGAGTCATTCTAAGGGCATTCAGTATCTGCCTGCCTGGGATGACATGATCGACAAACCACAATGTTTTCCAGAGATGGCCTGCACTTGTCACCCTTGAGATGCCCGATACTGGCTAAGGCTCTTGCCACCCCTATAGTGCCTTTTTAGGCAAGGTTCAAATGACAAATTCACCACCATAACAGGTGCAAGCAAGCAAAATCTGAGGGTAATGCTACTTAATGCTAGAAGTCTAAACCTTAAAATGAACTCACTTGAGGCACTCCTTAGAATGGAGAACATCGACATCTGTGCAGTGACAGAGACCTGGTTCAAGGCTCCAGAGAGCACCCCTACATTACCAGGATATAATTCATACCACACCTTTGGGCCATCTAATCTGGACTGAAACACTAAAGGCAGAGGCGTATCCATATTCATTAAGGATATCCACACCTCCAGGCTAATTGCTCAGCATAATGCATCCGAGATTATCCAAGTGCAACTAACTCTGGGCAAGACTGCAACCCAAATTGTAGCTTGCTACAGATCCCCTACCATGCCCCAGGATTCCCACTCCTCATTTCTTGATACACTGGAAAATATTAGAGTACAACCTAACACCCTAATAATGGGTGATTTCAACTACCCCACCACTAACTGGGAAAACTTCTCGTGTACCAACTCTTGTGCTCAACGTTTTCTGGAATTCATAAATTCCAGTGCCTTGGATCAACTTATCCATACCTCCAGCAGGGGCAGCAATATCGTAGACCTGGTCATTACCAACATGGCCAACCGGTGCTCCACACCAGAGGTCAATTCCTCACTGGTCAGATCCGACCACAAGCTAATCAACCTAGACATCCACATCCCACCTCCATCCCCCATTAGGGAAACCATAAAAAAATTCTCCAAGGCCAACTTCATGCTTCTTAAGACAAAAGTGGCAAACTTCACGACACCCGTGTTGACAGACAATAGAGGTACGACTGCTGAATCCTATACAAATGCACTTTATAAACACTTACACGAGTGCAGGGATTGTGCCATCCCTAACAGAACCAAGAGGCTATCCTCCAAAAAAAGGAAGCCAATCTGGTGGTCCCCTGCCATAAACAAACTCTACAACAGAAGAAAAAAACTGTTGCAAAAAAGAGTAAAATTCCATGATTGGAGGGACTCCGTGGTCAGCCTCAGTAAGAAGTTGAGATCCCTCATAACATCCTCCAAAGGTAGTTACGAAAACAAAATCGCCACTGATTCTAAAGACAACCACAAAGCATTCTATAGCTATGTCAAAATCTCAATGACAATACTCACATCTACTCTGAGTTACAGCACAATGGCACTAAATATACAGGACCAACTGATATTGCCAACATCCTGGCAGATAGGTTCAGTGCTAACTTTACCCCTCTCACCCCTTAAAGGGCCCATCTCTATACCAGAAGAATGCAAAGTTCCTGTAATCATGGCTGCACAGGTAACAAACACACTCTCCAAAGCCAAGAACACAGCATCCATGGGACCTGACAACATCCCAGGCTGCGTTCTACATGAACTACAGAACGAACTGGCACCCCACCTAAGTAACATGTTCAATCATAGCCTCACCTCAAGCTTTGTGCCCACTGAATGTCTCACAGCAACAGTTAACCCACTTCACAAAGGGGAGCCACCACAGACCCTGGGAACTACCGCCCCATTAGCCTGACGAGCCTGGTCTGCAAGGCTATGGAACATATCATCATGGAACTTATAAACAATGACATTGGTAATCCCCAAACTCTGGACCCTACCCAGTTCGGGTTTGTAAAAGGCGGCTTTCGACACCATCCCCCACTCTGGAATTATAGATAAACTCACTAAACTAGGTATAAATCCCTATCTCACAAGATGGGTTGCCAACTGGCTCACTGACAGAACCCACACTGTGAAAGTAGCAGACTCTAAATCCAACTTCAGACCAGTGACAAGTGGAGTACCACAGGGTACAGGCCTAGGTCCTCTCCTGTTTGGTATCTACTTCTCTAAAGTACAGGCTAACACAGAAGGACTTTGGCTAACAAAGTTTGCAGATGACTGCAAACTAGGAGCCATAATCAAAACTACTAACGATGTGGACATCCTACAAAAGAGCCTCACTGAGACAGATGCCTGGTGTCAAAGCCATGGCCTCAAGCTCAATGCCAAAAAGTGCATTGTCATCCCTTTTCATAAAAACTCTGTACCCATGAACTACCACATAGGCGGTAGTCTACTTAACACCAAAAGTGTGATAAGAGACCTTGGGACACAGGTGGACAGTAGTCTCTCCTTTGATAATCACATCGCCACAGTAGTCAGGAAATCCTTTTTTGTGGCACACCTCAACACAAAAGGTTTCTCCAGGAAAAAAGAGGTCATTGTTCCCCTCCACTCATCACTCATTAGACCCATTATAGAGTACAACACCCCTTTTGGTATGTACCTCACAAGACATCTACAACAACTGGAAAGGCAGCAGAAATACCTCACAAAGAGGATTACCAGCCTCAAACAGATACCCTATGCAGACCATCTCGAAAAACACCAGCTTTACTCTGTCACATATCGCCTACTCAGAGGTGATCTCTGCCTAACATACAAAGCTATGTCAAACCCAGAGCTGATGGACATGCTCCACTTAAAGAAATCCCAATCACTCTGAGCTTCATGCTCTAGGTATCTAAACCTTGTCACCACAATAAACAGAACATGCTGGAGGGATAGATTCCTGTCCCAGAGACTTCCCATACTCTGGAACAAACTACCTATCTGTATCAAACAAAGCTCCTCATTAGCACTCTTCAAGAAAAATCTTGATGCTTGGATGAGAGAGAGGAAATTTACCCCTGGGATCACTTTTGTGGCTCTGCTTGACAGGGGCACAGGAAAATAATTTTCTTGTGTAGCAAAAGCCAGGGTACCTTTTGGCTAAGCTTATATAGGCCCTAGCGCCAATAGCCTAGTACATACCTATGAACCTATGAACCTATAGAGATGTATTTCTATTTTGCTTCATATCAATGCACAGTAACTAGTGAAAACCCATTAAAGTATTGCAACCTATCTTCATAAAATGTACTCTAGATCTTTAAATCATGATTAATGATTGTTTAAATGGAGCAGATGACAAGAGGGCTAAGGGTTTTCATCTACAGACAGACCACACCCATGTCCTTAAAGGTTATAGACTTAATGATTGCTTAAAAGGAGCAGATGACACAGCATTTTCTTTGCATCCACAAACAGCCTACATCCCCTAACCCCAGCAGTTATAGCTACTTTGTGGATATCTTCTTCCTTTTTTAAGTAGCAGAATCATAAACATAAATTCAGTTTAGTTTTAGATATGCTCCATTGCAAAAAAACTGTGTAGTATAGTGTCTTTTGCCCATCCAGTACTACTGTTAGTACAGGAGTTTGACACCTCTTAAATTCACAACCCCTTCAAAAACTGATAGGAGCTTCAAACATTGACAGGAGCCATGAAGCAGGATACCTCAACCCCAACCAGCAATAAACAGATAAAAGAGCTGTGAGACTACATAACAAAGTTTTTTATCAATCACATATAATGCTGAAACAGCATGTAATGTAACAGTTACAACAGCTTCACTACAAAGATAGTTACAAAGTATTTTAAGTAGTATTTTTTAATTACAAAAGTCATATTTTACAACAGGGTAAAAGATACCAGCATTTCAAGTGGATAAATACATCTGTCTGGAATATGCACATGGCAGTGTGTGGTTCTGTACACACAGCCTTTTATGGTATCTCTTGCCCACCAGCCCACCATGTAAGGAACCAGTTAATTTTCTATAAAAACACTAACTTAGCTATTTGAATTAACAATAAGAGAAATGAGACACAGCAAAACTTACTATGACATATTCTAAATGCAGTTGCACTTAAATATTAAAAGCACCTGGAACATACAGCATGCTTGAGTTGGGGAGAAGGTCACTCACAAAGTAAATAGGAATACTAACATAATGACTCATCACCTAAAACTCACAACAATACATTCCTTTTAGCTTTTCTTGTACAGAACAGAACATGTATGTGTATGCCCAAAACTAAACACAAGTGAAACACCTACATTTTCAGTTAAATCACATCTGTGTTCACTTCTCTTGGGCTTTTTGCTTGGCCTGCAAACTGACTGTGAAATGCACTGAACAATAAATGCATTGGCTTTCAATAAGTACTCCTCTTGCCATTTAGCAAATTTATTTACTTATTTTTAATTATTTTTTAAGTAAAGAAATAGAGTTTCTTCCTTAAAAAAATATTTAAATAGACATATAATAAATAGAAATGGCCAGCTGTGTGCCTATGTTCAAAGCGGATGCAGCTCTGGTACCTTTAGATAGTCTCCCACAAGAACTGTAGGCCCCAGGTGACCACCTGAATTGTCCATATTATAATTTGCCACTGTCTAGGAAGTCACACGTGACAAATATTTCCTTTTCTGTTTGCACTTTGTCTGCTGCACTCCAGATGTGCTACAGTTTTTTTTATAATTAAAGCTGATTCTTTTTTACTTTGTTACACCAAAGAAACATTAACATCTAGGAATGCAATTAAGTAGTTCTGAAACTCTGCTGAAAGGATTTATCAGAAAAAATACACAAAACGGAAAAAAAAACAGCTAAAGTTATTTTGTTAAAATCCCAAAGCAAGAGCCAAAAAGGCAATTCTGCATAATATATTTTGTTTTCTGATCCTGTCTGTTCTCTAGCTTGGTAATACAAGTACAACTGAAAAACTGAAAACAGACATGGCTAACAAAAGTTATCTTAGTTTTTTATTTAAAAAAATGAAAGATTTTAAATCATAACAGGTTTTAGACCACTTTGAATCTTGAACACCTATACAGCAAGAAGGGCAGGGAATGACAAGACAGACTGATACAACAATTCAGAACAAAAACAGTACACCTACAACTACATGAAAACTAAAAAGACACACAGTGTATATCTCTAGTTTTATACAAACATAATCGCTGGAATGTTTATATTGGTTTATTTACTTGATGATGTTACAATCTTGAGAGTGCATTAATTTGTATGCATCTGCTGTGGTTTTGTCTTGGTATATACATTTCTCTTCTTCTGAGCCTCACATATGAAAAATACCTAAAACACACACCTCTCGGTTCTAAACTTCAAAAGCAGTTAAGAGTATTACCATCTTAGTTGGCATGGCTATAGCTAAACCTGTCCACCTTCTTTGGTAACAATGAACAGAATTATGAACCTCACTTTTCAACGAGGACTTCCAACTCTTTTCTAATCCAGTAACCTCTCAACTTAATAGCTGTATGAGTTATGAAGACCCATGGCATGGCTGAACTGCAGGGCAACACATAAAAATCCACTGTGTACAATATTATCTCATATCAGTTATGCCATGTCTCCATCAAAAAGTCAGAAGTTCCAGCATTACTCTGGGATGGTAATGAAACCAGAGCCATTACACTTGTAATGACACAAATTTTGCTGCTGTTTTCAGGTTCACAAGATAATCCACATTTGACAGAATTTTCATCAGCAATGTGTGCAAGCTTCTCATATATTCCACCTGTACATCAACATAGCTGAATCAGCCTTCTGTTCACCCAAGTACTTAAATATTACTGACCGGTCTTTGTTCTCTGTCTTACATGTATACAAACATGCAGTACTGCTGTGATATTCACTGCTTTAGTCGCAGCAAGGGACCTAGATGTTCAATCCTATAATGACCAACTATAAATTCTGTAACACTGAGGCAGCCATCTGCCCTCACTGTGACCCAGTCCTCACAGCCATGACTGGGTAGAAGTAGAAACTTCCATCTGAAATGAGATGCTGTGCTAAGAAGCATGCATTTTCTTGTCTTCATACTAAACACAGTGAGGCTTCTAAAACAACTGGGAGTCAGGTAACATAAGACTATAGGTCTGTTTTCTAACACTTCAATTTATTTTGAGGTTCTATCTTTTTCTACATGGGTGCACCTTTCCAGTGGAAGAACCTGTTGTTTGTATCCATGATTCTTATGCTAACCTTACATGACACATGCACAGTATAGCCTGCAGCAAAACCTCTTGCTACTGCCATGTACTTTATTAGTCACTGACAAGTAAGGTATTTCCTTTCTAAAATGATACATACATGCATACAGATAAATTCTGCTCAGACACATTGATGGAAGATTAAAAATGGAATGTGGGATGTGAACATTTGGTATACTCCAACATGATATGAAGGAAATGCATGGGCAAGAAAATGCCACCATCTGCAACAGTTGCAGATCATAACTTTTCTGTGTTTTATAGTCTGCATTTCAAGGCATTTTTGTTGCACTGTTTCTGACAAAAAAGGTCCAGTTAATACTTATTGTTTACATGTGTCAAAGGAGATGTTACTAACACTTAACAGCAGGTTGTATGGACTTCACAGTATGCAACTTGTAACACTGAAAATATGAACATATTTAAAAAAATAGTAAAAAAGAACTGTGCTAAAAGCAGTAAGCTACATTAAAATGTAAGGTCAAAATTCATAGATTTGACTGTAGAACCTCTGATGTATATGAAACTGTTGCCTTAAATGTGCTCAGAAAAAATATACCTGTAAATGGAAGATAAGCTGTTATGGTGAGCATGTAAAACTATAATATATAATTCTAAAGAAAGGAATTAATCTAATGAAAAAATATATATTAATGTGAGACTTCTGTGCAGGGGATCTAAGACTAGACAAAGGTATAGAGGGGAGGATAGCATGATAAGGGAAGGCTCAATAAAGTGGCCTTCACAAAAGGTAAACAGGTGACCACTACAGCAAGAAAAGTGGAAGAAAAGGAGAAGGAGATGTGGCAGGATTCCTGAGGAAAGTGACTAATACTGTCAGCAACCAAAAGCATGACATACAAGAACAGAAACTTGGTAAACAGTACAAAGCAAAAATGGGAAAAAAATCTGAGGGGAGAAGGCAGTAAAATACAAAGAGAAGCAGAATAGTTTACCAATGTGAGAACCCTTCTTTCAGTGGAATGATAAAACATAAACCTGATTCGAATCCATTAGAGACTGGGAAGCAATAATATGAGAGTATTCAGGGAAAAATAATTGATACATACGACAGTTACTTCATTACTGTATGAGAAAAACAGGGGTAATGTACTGATCTAGGAGGACATGTTGCACCTAAAGGGATGGAGCTTTACAGATGGCAAACTTGAGACTGGTATGGTTGAAGTAGAACTAAAAAAACTGAAGAACATTTTAGACCCAGGGTACAAATCTGTCAGCCAAAGCAACTGGGACAGACACTGCCATCACTAATGCTATAGAGTACACTTTGTGAAACTACACTGATGTCACAGGTCTGGACAGAGAGGCCAGACAGCAAAACTAGTTAGCACAGATGTTAGATTCAGGACTAAGGCAACAAGACATTACTTTGAAGAATGGGTGGGGTAGTCAACAAACTCAGTGGTCCACTGAGAGATGAACTGAAATATCAAATGTGAGGTGCAGAGAATTGAGGCAGCTTGAGGAAAAGACAAGAAAAGAGGAGTATGTGGGGGGTGGTTGCTGTAGCAGCTGTGTGGCAACAAGCTGTACTTTCAGACAAAGAAGTCATGAGAACTATAGCTTTTCTCTTTTTTTAGTTGTACATCTGTTAATCTGAACAGGTATTTTCATGGGAATTTGCATCTGCTTTCTATGCTGCTTTGTTTACTGTGATTTGTGTGCCTGTGATTCTTCTACTAGACTGTTTTAAGAACTGTTGTAACAAGCTTTATATCATGCACACTGGTTCAGATGTCAAGCACAGAGTAATAACACGTCAGGCATTGTATTACTGTGGAAATAACATTCACCATTAGTGGGAGAAAGCTAGTGGTGAAGTTCCTTTGTTAAAAATGGATACATATTTTTAGACATGGCCACCATTTATAGCCAAGAAATCCTGAATAAGACTCAGGCAATGTAGCGGAACTGGCGCTGGATGGCCCAGGTGAGGGAAGATGAAATTGAGAAGCTGATGCCATCTCTCCCGCTTTAGGGGGAAGAAGGCAGGTAGGCCTGCCACATTAGCAGCACCTACCAGTGGGCAGACAATTGCTCATAGAAGAGGTTGATCAGACTTGCCTCGTTGAAAATGGTGCAGGCTTTGCCAAGTCATTGAGGTGATAGACAGGCAGGCATTACGAGCTCACAAGCCACATGCAGGAGAGGAGTTAGGTGGGATGGAGTAGAGACTTCCACAGGACCAGCATCTGTCTCACTTTTTAACAACCAAATCTCTCCTTCTAGGGAAACAACCGGGCTAGTAAGATATACTCAAGAGGGAATGAATGGAATGTAGAACTCTTACCTAGTTTAGGAATGCCAAGTTATCACTTCTGGACCAAGGAAAGGGAGTCAATGGACAATTCCTGGAGATAACTAAAAGGGTAGAATACATGCATTTTCTTTGTTATTAAATTTAGTAAAAAAAAAATAAAACATATTCAGTACAGACATGGTAAGATCTCGAGTTTCGCAGTAGATATGTGGTGCTTCACTGATGACAGTAAGTACAGACTGATGCAGCTGACAGATCTACTTGCTAGATTGGTGAAACAAGATGTTCACTATAATTGTCTGTTGTCCAGTGGCTGCTGTTGTGGGTTAGATCAGCTTGTACAGGCAGCGGATATCTGAGGCATCAAGGGTTGAAGATCCAGAATAATTAGGCTGGCTATTTTGTGAACAAGCAAGCTAAGTCTGTTTTACAATAAAGTTGAAAGGGTGACTGGACAGTGACTATGTTCTCATAAATGGCACATTTTAACACTGGCTTCTTTGTCTAAATTCAGGTGAGATAGCTATGGTACTGGCAACAACTGCAAATGTCCAAGCTGAACTGTGGTACTTAGGCATATGATGGCAACATTAGAATTATACTGCTGGTTTAAGGAGCTGCTCCATGCACCAAGGGTACAGTGTTTGAAAATGTTTTCCCCCTTTTATTTTTTTAAGACTTGGGATACTGTGCATCATCTCTCTGGTATTTAGTAGTGGTTTTTTTTTTTACATGACTTAGAGTAACATATAAAGAGTATCCCTGGTGTCTAGTGTCCCCTCACCCATGCATCTTTTGTGATGCAAAACTATTGCTTTATTAACTTTTGAAAAGACTGTAGGGTAATATTTCAAGAGTACATCTGGTGTCTAGTGTTCCATTTGTCTATATTTCTTTCCCGCTGCATGTCCTATTAACTTTTTAATTGACTGCAGGGTAATATTCAAAGATTATCCCTGGTATTTAGTATCCCCCACCCATTTGTCTTTCATGCTGCAAAACACTTGTTCTAGAAACTTTTTAAGTTACTTTAATGCAATGTTTGTTTCCCTGTTGTTTAGTGTCCTCCCCCCATATTGCAGGATTTACTTGTTAGTCTAGGAGAGTTTTGGGGTATGACAGTCCCTCACACACATGTACATTTGCAACTTTTTATGTTATTTTAATGCAATGTTTGTTTCCCTGTTGTTTAGTGTCCTCCCCCCATATTGCAGGATTTACTCTTTAGTCTAGGAGAGTTTAGGGTTATTACAGCCCCCCCACACACATAAACATTCTGACAGACACACTCACTGATATCTACCCTACTTACTCTCTAACTAACCCCTCTAATGTGACCACCCTGGTAGACACATAGTCACTCTCGCATGCCTACCTCACTCTCAGCCCAGTGCCTTTCAATGCCACCTTACCAACTGTAACTATAGGGTCTATATTAGAACACTGAATGTTTTAAATAGTGAATGCTCTAAAGAGCGAAAATGTAGGACCTTGAAATTGTTATTGGGGGGGGGGGCTGTGCCCCCCACACCTCCCACTAAATATATAATCCAACTCCAAGATCTCACTACAGTGAGGAAAGGTTAAATATTCTGATCTACACTGTACTGTGATCTCGAAAAAAGCACTTCAAGGTCCTGCATTTTTGCTCTTTAGAGCATTCACTATTTAGAACATTCGATGTTCTAATATAGACCCGTAACCATATCTTGATAACTAGTTTGCAGTTAAACAAACACACACACACACATACAAACACACACACACACACACCTGAGACCACTCATACATGAAGCCACACACACACTCACATGCACACCTCACTGCAAACTGATTTAGATTTCTAGGTTTTACAGATTTGCCTTTTGAATTGCTGTTAGTGTACTTGAAATTTAAAAAAAAAAATAGCCAAATATTTAGAAATGAAACTAGGTTTACTAACTTTTGAAGTGACTTATGCAGTCCCTTCAAAAACTAATAAACTTAGTTTAATTTCAAAATTAAAACTGAAAACTATCAAATTCTTTATATGTGAATATAGCTGTCAGTCTGGAACAATTGTTCCTATTAGGAGGGTTAAACTTCATTATTTGAAGATGTACATAGTTTTGTTTGTTGTATTAAGTTAATAGTTCTAGAGGTGTTCTGGGGCTGTGTTTGTTTTCTTGTTTGGGGGTTTTCATTGGAACAAAAAGTGTTGTAAGATGTGACATAAGTTCAAATGGATATGACAAGAAACAACTCTATGAAAGATCAACCTGGCAAACATTAGTATATGCATGTAGCACAAAAGTTGAAACGAGACTTGTAAAAAAAGCTGTTATATAACACATGGGAATTACTTTTTAACACAAAGGCAACGCATTCTATATTATCCTTGAATGTGAATGGTCTCACAGGTATACTCAAAAAAGAAAGAGTAAGTGAAAGAGAATGTGAACTATATTAAAAAGGCAGGGTGCAAATAGTTATGCTATAAAGGATATATTTGGAAGTAACTGAGCGTGTGAACTTGATAAAGAAAGGATTTCAGGATGATTAATCAGCAGAATATCTGTGACAAAGGAAAGTGGGAGTACTTATATCAATTGCTAGAGGAGCTCCAATAGTGATAGAAGAGTATAAAAAAGATAATAATGGTGGATTTATTGTGCTAAGGGGCTACTGGCAAGGGAGGAGGATTACACTGGCATGTATTTATATTCCACCTAAAACTGCTACAATGGAGTTTGAGAAAATTCTAGGAGAAATAATTAGCTTTCAGCAAGGGATATTACTTATAGGTAGGGACTTTGTTTTGCAACAGTCAAGATGTATCTGAGGGGCCTAGAAGGGAAAATATAACACAAGAGGGTAGTTGTTTGAAGAAATTTATGAAAATACTTGGTATGGAAGATGTGAATTCATTAGTAGGAGCTTGGAGAAAATATACTTATTATTCCCCAGGGTAAAAAACTGGGATTAGGCTCAACAGAAATTATATTTCATAGGAACATGTGCATTTGATTGGAACTTTTGATACACATCCAATAACTATTTCAGATCATGTGCCAATGACAGCTAAAATAAAAATGCAGGGTAATGAAATAAAACTTCCCCACCAATCTGTTAAACAGAGATGAACTTAAGGAGTGGCTAATGGAAATTATTTGGGAGATTTTGAGGAAGATAGAAATGTCTTCAGAAAATATAGCTAGGGTGTGGGATAAAATGAAATAGTTTAAAAATAGGGTACAAATAAAAGAAAAAGAGATATGGTTAAGAAGTAACAAAATTATTTAGATGACTGACAAAGGTTAAAGTATTAAAGAATAAGGGGAATCTTACATCACAAGAAGAGGCGCACCTGCACAGTGCTAAAGAGAAAATAAGGGACTACCTACATAATATGCATGAATTTAGACAATAACTCCAGAGCACAAAAACTTTTAGCACAGTGGCTAAGGCAACAGAAAGTAGAAGGGGTTTTTGCCAAGCTTAGGGAGCCTATAACAAGGAAAATAACCTGAGATCCTATGGAGGTATTAAAATATTTCAGAAATGTTATGAAATCTGTAAAAAGCAGAGAAATGTGAGCATAAAAAAAAAGTACAAATGGAAATACCTATGGAAGAATTAAATATGCCAAGGTTATAGATAAATAAGGCTCAGTTACTAACAGTTATGATGGGAGGAGGTAAGATACAAATGGTGATGTAAAACCAATCTACAGGAAAGTCTCCGGAAATAGATGGTATTCCCATGAAAGTCTGTAAGCTAGGAGGAAAGAAAATGATAAAGATCTGAAATGTTTTTTTAACAGTATGTAAAAGGATCACTATCCTTCAAGAAAGTTCTGGTGGCTGAAACACCTAAAGATGGTAAGGACCCATCAGTTTAAGCATCATACAGACCCATTTTGATTCTAAACCCTGACTATAAGGTGTTTATGTCTTTAATGGCTAAAAGAATGACAAAGCTGCTGCCATAATTGACAGATATGGACCAATGTGGTTTTGTGGATAGACCAATGCGGTTTTGTGGAGAGAAAGCAAACATTTGACAACATTAATAGAAAAATGATGTAATATAATAGAACAATGATGTAATATTGCTTAGATTATATGATATATGGTAATATATGTGAAATATAATGTTTATGTTAATACAGTTTGATTACTTTTATATGAATGTAAATTTGCTTATGTCACAAGTGATAATTCAATAAAGGTGTTTGAACAAAAAAACAGATTAATAGAACAATGATGATGCAGATGGAAGCAGAACGTAAGAAAATGCCACTGTTGTTGGTGGGTCTTGATGCAGAAAAAGCATTTGGCAGTGTAAGTTGGGATTTTACAAATACAGCAATGGAAGTATTTGCATTTCCTGACACAATAATAAGGTTAATTAGGAGGATAGGGATCGGAGGTGAAAATTAAAGTGGGGAGTTCCTCTCTGGTAAGTTCTGTTTGAACAGAGGAACCGGGCTGGGGTGTCCTCTTTCCCCTTTGTTATTTGTATTGTATTTAGAACTGAGGGACTCAGAAATTCAAGGTTAAGACTGGTATGGTAATCAGGAAAAGTTGGCTTTATTTGCAGATCATATTATTTTGTACCTGATAAAACCGGAAAGGGATATTTCAGTCTTGTTGAACATTCTGAGACACTTTCAAGTCTTTTTGTGAGACAAAATTAATGAAGATAAAACAAAGACAATAGCTGTAAACTATGTACCCTTACACAAACTGGTTCAGCAACACGCATATTTATGGGGACATGATAAAATGAAGTACTTATGGCATGGGTTAAAAAGAATTCTGTTATGACAGCTAAAGATATGTGGGAAGACACTAAACATACAAAACAAATAGAAAAACTGAGAAACTGTAAGCTCTGTTTTATGGATATGGAAAGCAAGATACAAGCACTGAAAATGTTTGAGTCCCTTTAGTTTTATACACAAGTCAGGCACAACTTTATCAATAAGAGGAGAAGTTGTGGATAGCAATTAATAAAGAGTTGAAGGATTTTACCTGGGAGGAGAAGAGGGCAAGACGCAAGTGGAATAAGTTGGTCCTGCCAATAGAACAAGGTGGTTTGGGATTACCTGATTTGAAGGGGTATTTCAGAGCTACACAGTTAAGTCTCCTATACATAACACAAGCAGAAAGCTATATTTCAAACTGTAAAAGGATGATAATAAAATGACGTGGGGGGCTCAAGAAATAAGAAGAGAATAGGATTTTCGATGCAGATCCTTAAGAAAAATAATAATAACCATACATAATATTATATTAATAAAGTAGCAGAAAGTATTCTAAGAACTAAGCCAACTCAGGAATCGAGACAGGAGATACTACTGACAGGGATGATTAAAATTTGGGGTACAGAGTCTAGGCAAGACAGGGCTGGAATTCACTGGAGAAAGCTGACAAAGGAATCAAGGTATTTTGAACAAATAATTAGAGAGGAAAGGTGACAGAATGAGGACAGGCCAAAAATACATTTGGATTGCAGGCTAGAGATTGCCTTCCCTATCAAGGATTGGAGTATAGGCAACGATAAAGGAAAAGAGGAATCCTAAATGAAAGACCAGCACTGGTAGAGGTTTTAATAGAATCTAGAATGGAAACAGCTGGGATAGTTAGTAGGGCATGTAAAAGATTGTATAATAACTATAGGAATCAATAAGAGGAGGTGAGAAAGGACTGGGAGGACAGAATCGATAAGGAAGTCACACAGAAACAATGTGAAGATATATTTATGGCTCCCAAATATGCAACAAAGTCTAAAAGATTTAGGATCTTTGCTTGGAAGTGTTTGCACAGGTATTTTTATACACCAAGCACACAGCAAAGAATTTTTCCTCAAGCAGATTGTAAATGTTGGAAGTGAGATGGGGAAGAAAGAGGTAATTGGGAACATACTTTTGGGGAGTGTAATGAGTTGTCAGACTTTAAAAATTCCATGCAGACTACTCTGTCAGAAATGCTGGGTGAGCAAATTGGTGTAACTACATTTTTTTTGAGTAGTGATACAGAATTGGAATTTCCTAGATATAATTAAGGATTTGCTGAGTTTAATTCTGGTAGCTGCCATAAAATCAATTACTAGAAAATGGAAATCAGGGTTTAAACCAACCTTACTAGAAGTAGTGAATATAGTAAGAGAGAGAAAAGGACTGGAGGTGGGAACTTTAGAAAAGGGTAGGAACAAATTACATAGAAAACAGGGGAATTGTGGGAACAATACATGCAGAATAGTGTTTTGGAACAGGAATGAAGTTTAAGGGAAAGCAGTAATTGAATGAGCTATGTAATACTTGATGGACAATGACCATATAGAAGATTATATGTGATACATAATACCTGCAGCTGAAAATGTTTCAATATGATATGGTTTTATTTATAAAAAATGTATGACTGGCTATGCCATAAGTAATAATTCAATAAAGATGTTTCTTGTTTAAAAAAAGAGCTACAAAGTTTTATGGTGGCATTGTTAGAAGATAAATAAGTGTTTTCTGCCAAAGAAATGACTTTGTCTTGACTTCATTATTAGGACTTAAAGATCAAACTTTAGCACTGATGGTTTGAAAACTTCAAACTTTAACAAGAAGCTATAGAATATTGTTTCCAACATTGATGAAAAGAATTCTGCTTTCATTGTTAATGAGATGATTTTTTTCCTTTTCAAGTCCTGTTGCATTAGTTGACATTTTGTATTTGTTTTTACTGAAAAATCATTCACTTTATTTTACAGAACAGTTTCAAGCTCTTTCTGAGTACCAGCATTTGGACTTTCTTGCTCTGGGGGTTCCAGTGTTCCATTTATATTTGTTTCTATTTCTTTTTTTGGACTTTCCTGGGTTGGAGTAGGCAAGGAGTTGTCTGAGTTGGAGTTGCTTGCAATGTATCCTGGCAAATTGCTGAAGGAAGGCAGCGCAATGAGTCTATGTTTTCCACTAAGGTTCAGACCACTTATCAAGGTTCCTCTGATGGCAGTGCTTGCACTGACACTTGTGGTGGTGTGAGAAGCCATTCCTCCATAGTAACAGCTACCCCCAGTGCTGGTGACTCGTGCCTTCTGCTTCAAATCTAGAGCTAAATTCCTGCGGAACCAGGCCTTCTTAAGCTCTGCTTGAACCTGTTGAGAAATTCCACAGATAAGACAGACTGCACAGATACACTTATCTAATAATACATACTGTTTTCATGACCTTGTAATATTTTAGTTCTGTAGTAATATCATTCAGTACCCACTGCTATCCACTGATGGCCTATATCCTGTTCAGGAGTCTCTACCTTGAGGATTCTGAAGTACTATCCTATTCACATTATGAGGATTCATCTTGTTTGTTACCCAGCTCACAAAAAAAAAGATGTCAGTTTACATCGCAAGGTTTACAGCTGTACTTGTACATATATGTGCATATGTATTTGTGTGCCTGTGTGTGTGTGTGTGTGTGTGTGTGTGTGTGTGTGTGTGTGTGTGTGTGTGTGAGTGTACGTATGAGGTACAGAAATAAGCACAATAATTGGGCACTGTCTCTACACAGACATGACTCACATGCTGTCATCCTACATGAAGTCAGACATGACTCACATGCTGTCATCCTACATGAAGTTATACAAAGAGCAATGTAGAGCACATGCACCCCAAAAAGCATCACCTGCTAGAACTGTTAGTCCTCAGTAAGATGTTTATAGGTGATCCATGGATAACAAGAGAAAACGATTCCATGCTTTGCTTTAATCAGAAGTAGGTAAATAAATAGGTCTGGAGGCTCAACTTGACAGGAGAACAGACACCCTTAATATGGTTACTTATGAATTAAACAGAACACAAGGGCATACAACTGCATTGTTCTCCTAGAAACCTTATTCTATCTAAAATAACCACACGAATATATTAAAAATAAAACTACACAGTCAGTTTACTAAAATATTTTTAATTTTGTAATCACAACATGCTACAAGGAAAACACTATAGTTATCTGTAGGCTTTTCTTGATGTCGGACACAATCTGCTTGGTATTTTATTTGATCTACACAAGGATGTCTTTACTGCATGACAATTAACCCTTTCACAGATGTCTGTTTTAAAATCAACAGTATATGGGAGGAGGTGATGAAAATATTCATTAAGTGTGAGTGGTGGAGGCATGTTGTGGTGTATGTAGGCATCAGAAAACACTATAGTTATCTGTAGGCTTTTCTTGATGTCGGACACAATCTGCTTGGTCTTTTATTTGATCTACACAAGGATGTCTTTACTGCATGACAATTAACCCTTTCACAGATGTCTGTTTTAAAATCAACAGTATATGGAAGGAGGTGATGAAAGTATTCATTAAGTGTGAGTGGTGGAGGCATGTTGTGGTGTATGTAGGCATCAGAAACCTCTTGTTGATATCACAGTAATGTAATAATGTAAGAATACCAAAGAAAATAACATAGGAACAAACAAATAAAAAACTTCTTTAGCAATGAATGGTTCACACAACACATAAAGAATAAATTAAAGTAAAACAACAGAACACCAAGCTACAAACTAAAGGTAGAATAAATAAAACAATGTAAAACAATTTACTGGAAGGTATGATAAAATATGGATAAGCTTTTCAGTTTTGTTAAGCATCAGAGAACCCCGTATCAGAAAGTGATCCTTTTAAAACATCACAGCCAATAATGACAACATGGCAGGACATCATCTCCTTAAAGCCCATGGAAATAAAAAATCATTATAACATTTTTTCACAAGGAGTGATCATTGTTAAGCAGTATTACATATTTAATTTCATAAATAGCTCTAATTTATTTAGTAACAATACATTTCATGAGAATTTTTTTTATTAGCTGAAGAGCATAAAATAATAAAGACTTCCAATATCCTGTGCTTACTGAACTGGCAAACACTTTTTGGATTGAGAAGGTTAAGGTCTTCACCTCCCATGCACAAGGTACAAGGTTTGAGCCTGATCTCTGACCAATGCCTGTTTGGAGTTTAAATGTTCTCCCTGTGTCTCCGTGG
The DNA here is from genome assembly GCF_019279795.1 of Protopterus annectens. Taxonomy (NCBI): domain Eukaryota; kingdom Metazoa; phylum Chordata; order Ceratodontiformes; family Protopteridae; genus Protopterus; species Protopterus annectens. The sequence goes on along the minus strand of NC_056747.1, from coordinate 1,190,101,647 downwards.
GGTTTCCCCCATGTCAGAAAAACATGCTGAGTGTTTCCATCTCAAACTCACCAATAAATGAAACTGTGGGTAGCAGCACAGACTCTACATGGTGCCCTATAAGGGGAAGAGTTGTACAGACCGACCGCTTTGGGCATCTACTATGGTGAGCAGTATCCTCAAGATAGGAGAACATGGATCACATACTGCATGCCATGGCAGGGCTAGCCACTCAACGGTGTAAAACATGGCTCCAGGTGATTCGGTCATGTTGACTAATGTTGCCAAAAATGGGCATGGGTAGTTACCGGTGATAAGTAGGTTGAGGACCTGGCCTACTCTGACCCACGCTAGGGACCCTTGCTAATGGTGGGAGAGGTATATGTGCCTCTATTGGCCAGTGTGTGCCCGCCATAAAGCCCAGCAGCCCTGGGTCAATAAGCTACTCGCTGGCCAGTGTCCAGTTGCCCAGCCTGGGTTACCAGGGATAGCTCTGTTGAGTGAAAGCTGGACATAAAACCAACCAGCTTGACAAACATGAACTGATTATTGCTACGCTTACTGTAGGTTCACTGACAGGATGCAGCTTGGAAGTGGATGACATGATGATACGGAGGAGGGTGGACATCCTATCTATCCAAGAGATGAGATGGAAGAGCAGTGCAGCAAAGCCACTTGGCTTGGGATCCAGAGTCTACTACTCAGGTGGAGGGCAGGCTAGAAATGGTGTAGGAATTGTGGTGATAGAGAGACCTCAGAAGGCAGGAAGAGATATCATCAGAATTAATGACAGACTCATGGCAGTCAGACTCCAGTGTAATGATAGGGCAGTATTCATAATCTCAGCCTATGCCCCACAGCAGTGTTGTGATAATGAGGAAAAGAGTGCATTCAAACAGCAGTTGCAGGACCTATTAGATAAAGGAGGACAACATGAACTGGTGTTGATAATGGTTGACTTGAATGCACATATCTGGACAGAAAGAAAGTACAGTTGTGTACACTTACTATAAATGTAGATGTTCGAGTGTATTCACTGTTGTAGTCATTACATTTGGGTAATCTGCTGGCAGATTGCACTCAGTCGGCCTGAATTCCAAAGCCTTGGGTCCTGCGTCGGTTGCTGTCTTCTCTTCCATGACGTCAGGTCGTCAGGGGTATAAAACATGCAGCCGACGCCATTTTCTTTAGTTTTTCTTGCCCCCGATGTCAGGTGCCTCCAAAAAGGTAGCAATATTATAAATAAATATATATATATATATATATATATATATATATATATATATATATATATACATGCATCAATATAAACTTTACCTTCATCTACAAGCAAATTCACCACATAGGTTGAAGAAGATACAGAAGGAAAGATAAACTGTAGAATGACATGGGGATGGCGGGAGGGTAACCTGGACTTCAGCAGTGAATACACTCGAACATCTACATTTATGGTAAGTGTACACAACTGTACTATGTTCTTCGTGTTTCACTGTTGCAGTCATTACATTTGGGTAGAATCCCAAAGCTATGGTTGGGAGGCTGGAGCTAAACAGCATTAGGTGAGGCTATAAGGCCCTGCAGCACTGCAGTGGCAAAGTCTGCCCTGGATTTAGAGTAGAGAGGCAAATGGTAATGCTTTGTAAAGGTGTGAACAGAACTCCAAGTAGCAGCCTCTAGAATGTCCTTGGTTGGTACTCCTCTGAGAAAGGCTGCTGAAGTAGCCGCGGCCCTGGTGGAGTGAGACCTAATACCCTTGGGCACAGGTTTGACATGGTGTAAGTAGCAGCAATGGATGCAATGGCTTATCCACTTTGAAATTGTCTGCTTTGAAATAGCCTTTCCTTCTGATCCTGCAGCATATGACACTAATAATTGCTCAGTTGTCTTAGAGCTTTAGTCCTGCTCAAGTAGAATCTTAGCTGTCTGTGTACGTCCAAGGAATGCAGAATTCTCTCCCCTTTGTTCTGCGGATTCGGATAAAAAGTTGGCAGATGAATTGCTTGGTTAAGAGCCACACTGGAAACGACCTTAGGCATAAAAGAAGGATTTGTCCTCAGAGACACCCTGTCTGGGTAAAACATGATAAAAGGGTCTACAACCATGACGGCCTGTAGCTCTGAAACTCTTCTTGCTGAAGTAATTGCTAGTAGCAGAGCTGTCTTCCATGATAAGAACTTTATATCAGCGGTAGCAGCTGGTTCAAATGTAGACAGGGTGAGCTTTTCCAACACGTAATTGAGGTCCCATGCAGGTAATGGTGATCTTCTAGGAGGCCTTAAATTTTTGGCTTCTCTAAGATACTGCTTTAGTAAAGGATGAGAAAAGATTGGTGGCTCTGTATTGTAATGAGCTGAAATGGCAGAGGCATGGATTTTGACTGATGAAAAAGTTAGGCCTTTGTCAAGCATCTCAGTTAAGTATTGTAATATCTGAGGAATATGCGGTTCTGCTGTATCAGTTCCTTGTGATTGATTCCAAGCACAGAATCTCTTCCATTTGTCCGCATAAGATTTTCTAGTACTAGGCCTTCTGAAATGACATCCATCACAGCTTTACTGAGAGGTGTCGTTTGTATGATTACAGGATTAGCCATGCTGCCAGGTTCAGAGTCTGTAGTTGATTGTGCAGGATCTGATTGTTTTGCTGGGACAGTAGTTGTGATTTTTGAGGCAAGGTCCAAGTTAGGTATTGAGACAAGTTCCTTAGGATTGGGTACAAGTATTGGCGGGGCCAGTCCGGGGCAATTAATATCATCTTTGGCTTCTCTTGTCTGACTTTTAGGAGGACCTTGGGTAGAAGAGGCAGAGGAGGAAAGGCGTAAACTGATAGGTTTTTCCAACTGAAAGATAGGGCGTCCACTTTCCATGCTTGTCTGTGATAAGTCCTTGTGCAGAATCTTTTCAGTTGATAATTTTGAGGAGAGGCAAATAGAACTAAGTCTGGGCTTCCCCATTTCTCTGCTATCATGCTGAAGACTTGTGGATTTAGTTTCCACTCATGAGGCTCCATAAGGTTTCTGCTTAAATCGTCTGCCAGAGTGTTTTGTTTTCCTGGCAGGAACTGAGCTTGAAGATTTATTTGGTAGGTCAAAGCTGTGTCCCACAGTGCCATGGCTAATCTGCAAAGGGGGTATGAGTGTGTGCCCCCTTGCTTGTTTATATACCACATGACTGTGGTGTTGTCCGTCTTTATCAGTAGTTGTCCTGGATGAAGTAAGTCCTTGAAGGCTGTTAGGGTATTTTGAACAGCTAGCATCTCTTTCTGGTTGATATGTACATGCATTTGATTTGGTGCCCATATGCCCTGAATGCATCTTCCTGCCATGTTGGCCCCCTAGGCATAATCTGATGTGTCTGTTGTTAAGGTTTGGCTGGCAGGGGGTAGAGTGAAGGCCATCCTATGTTTTGGTGACAGGCCTTTGCCCACCATAGAAACTCCTGTTGCAGGCAGGGGATGAGAGCAATCATTGTTTCCAGACTGTGTGAGTGTTGACTCCATAAACTTTTTAGGTACCATTGAGGTTTCCTCATATGCAGTCTTGCATATGGAATTAGTAGGATGCAGGATGCCATGAAGCCCAGAGCCTGCAGAATTTGTCTTGCAGAAGACTGTTTTTTTGTTGCCATCAGTTTGAAGTAAGTAGTCAGTTGCCTTTGTCTGGCGTGAGGTAAGCCATCTGGGCAGTTGTATTCAAGCTTGCACCCAGGAATGTTATCTTTTGAGAGGGTACCAGTTGTGATTTCTTTTCGTTTATTGTGTACCCTAGGCATGTTAGAAGCCTTTTCACAAATGCCAGGTGTCGTAGAAGAGTGTCCTTGTTCTCTGCTTGAATGAGACAGTCGTCCAAGTAAGGATATATTTGAATACTTCTTTGCCTGCAAAATGCAATTACTGGTGCCAGGCACTTTGTAAAGACCCTGGGCGCAGTAGATAAGCCAAAGGGCAGTGCAGAGAATTGGTAATGCATTAAGCCAGCCGTGAATCTAAGGTATCTTCTGCACGACTGTCGTATTGGGACATGCAGGTATGCCTCTTTTAGGTCTAAAGTCACCAGCCAAACATTCTTGCCCAGCATGGGCAGAAGCTGTTGCAAAGTGAGCATTTTGAATTTTGGAATGTCCAGGTATGTGTTTAAAATCGATAAATCCAGTATTGGCCACCAGGCCTTGTCCTTTCTGGGTACCAAGAACAGTCTTGAGTAAAAACCTTGTTCTTTTTCCTGTTCTGGTATTGTCTGAATGGCCCCCATATCCATGAGGGACGTAACCTGTTTCTGTGCCTCTGCTCATTGTTTTTTTGGCAGATCTTGCCAACCATTTGTCATTGGCAGAGTGTGGAAATGGAATCTGTATCCCTGTAATACGATGTTTAGTACTCACTTGTCCTGGGTTATTAACTGCCAATTTTGAGCAAAAAGTGCTAATTTTCCCCCTATGGGTGCTGCCAAAAGATAAGTGCTTGGTGTAGGCAGAGGGAAGTCATTGGGATTGCTTTCTGTAGGTTTGCACTTTACCTCCTCCAGATTTGGAGGTGGATGTGCCCCATTGCTTTGACCTGTAAGAGTCTTGAGCCTGGTACCTGGAACACTTAGGGCATCTGGATTTGCCCCTTTGAGCTCTGTCTGACACAGGAAAGGACCAATTTTTTGTAGGCCAGTGTCTACTGAATCTAGGTGGCTGCACTTGTAAGAAATCTTTAACAGTTTGCATAGACTTAGCTTTGTCTTCCATTTTCTTTAAAACCTCTTCTGCCTTAATACCAAACAGAGAATCATGCTGTAAAGGTGCATCTAGCAATTTAGCTTTGACATGATCAGGCAAATTTTGTTCCTTTAACCAGGCATGCCTCCTAATCACAGATCCAGTAACTGCAGCCCTGCAGGAGGCCTCTAAAGAATCAAAACCACATTGCAGAATATGCTTTCCAACTTGTTCAGCTGCATGCAATAATTCCTGCAATTCCTTATTTTCTGCACATTCTGAAATCAACATAATTTTCTGTTTCAGCAATCCCACAACATGTTGTTGGTACCTAAGCATATGAAATTGACAGTTTAAGGCCCTGATTGCCAAGGTTGCAGATGTATAAACCTTTTTCCCCATCTGCCCAGCGCCCTTGAATCTCTGTTGGAGGGGGTAGGGTTTTTTGCTGTTGAGGCCTTAACTCCCTTTGGACCCTGTGAAATAGTTTCAGGATCAGCAGCAGGGTTTCTAAATAAAAATTTATGAGAGTCAGGGACCCTGTAATACTTGTCAGGCTTACTGGGAGCCGGAGGTAAGGAGTCAGGGGTCAGGCTTGACTCCGAAAACACATCATCCACAATGTCTAAAACAGGGGGAATGGCTAAAGGCTTGTGCTGAGGGAGAAGGAAATCCATGAGCCTCTTTTTTGATTCTGAGAAGTCTTGACTCTCCCAGCAAAAATGCTCCCTCAAAGTATGCAAGGTTTCTCCAAATGAATAATCCTCAGGAGGAAATGCAGATGGAATAGAATCCTCAGCATCAGAATCCTCATAGGGAGGTAAAGATAATTCCTGATCAGAAGAGGAATCAGAAGACATAGAAACCTGATCTGAAGATTCATAGCCAGTGTCTTGCCTAGGCATCTTATCTGGAGGGGGATGGGTACCCCTGATCAAGGTAATGAGGTCTTCAGCCATTTTGATCATCTGTTTTGTAGGCATAGAGGCCTGTGCACGTGGCTCAGGTGTCGTTTTTTTAGTTTTAGAAGGTGCCTTTGCCCTTGATTTTGCAGCTTTTGTTGGTTTGATATAAAAATGTTGAGGTCTGAATACACCCTCAGAAGCCAGTGCCTGCTCAGCGGCTCCGGACCCATCTGAGGGAGATACATCCGTCGGTCCAATACCTTGAGTATCTTACGGCATGCCAGGCTCCACATGGGTATCAGGGGCTGTGAAAGCACCTCACTGAGTACCGGCGACCCGGCGACTGGCTTAGAAGAAGCTTCATCATCGGTTTTGGATCTCGACTGCCTTTCTCTGTCATTTTCTTTGCATTTTTTATGTACTCTGGTAGTCGGATTGCTATCCGACGACATTTCTGGGTAGTTAAATCTGTTTCCAAAATACTTAGATGCAAAAATATACCGACGCTTAATAGTGTGTTGGTTAAATCTAGCACAAAACCGACAGCCAGGCACGTTGTGATCAAGGCCTAGGCAAGGAATGCAGTATAAATGGAAATCCTTATGAGGTATTTGCTTCCCACAAGTAATACAATTATTAACTTTTTCTGACATCGGTAAAAAGCAAGAAAAAAGTTTCCCCAATGGGGTACTTAACTTTAGTGAAGACTTCAGTTCTGAAACTTAAACTCGAGTATTTTAGTAGTCGGCCGACCGGCACTTGCGAAATGCTTCTGCTTCAGGCACCGCGCGGCAAGAAAGACTAAAGAAAATGGCGTCGGTTGCATGTTTTATACCCCTGACGACCTGACGTAATGGAAGAGAAGACAGCAACCGACGCAGGACCCAAGACTTTGGAATTCAGGCCGACTGAGGACAACGTGCCAGCAGATTACCCAAATGTAATGACTGCAACAGTGAAACACGAAGAACATCAGGATATGAGGACTGCCTGGGTCCACATGGGTGGGGCAACAGAAATAAAGAAGGAGAAGCCATTCTAGACTACTGTCTGGCAAATGGCTTGATAATAGTCAACACATGGTTCAGAAAGAGAGACAGTCACAAGATCACATACAACAGTAGTCAACATGCAACTCAGGTAGACTTCCTCCTAGTAAGGAAAAGGCACTGGGGTAGAATCCATGACTGCAAAGTCATCCCCAGGGAAACAGTCGGCCTACAGCATAAACCAGTAGTTGCCACAATCAGCTGCAAGCAGTGGTCAGAGAAGGCTCTAATGTCAACAGAGACCAGGCTGAAGACCTGGAAGTTGACTGGAGAGAAAGCAAAACAGTTCAAGGAATTACTCAGGGCTCTAGCATCCTAAGAAGAGGAGGAAATAGGTGGAGTTGAAGAAGAATGGCAGCACCTAAAAACAGCATGTGTTAGGACTATAGAAAAGATATGTGTCCGAGCCAGGTACAGAAATAAGGTACATAAGGAAAGCTGGTGGTGGAATGCAGAAATCCAGGAATTCATCAAAAGAAAGAGTTCAGGAAGAAGTGGGAGATAGAAAAGACTGACCAGGCTAGGAAGGACTACTGGCTGGCTAACAAAGAAGCTAAGAAAGAAGTTGCAATAGCAAAGAATAGGGCACTGGAGGCACACTAACATCTTCTGGAAAGTGACTCAGTAAAGGGCACAAAGAAACTATATCAGGTTGCAAGGCAAAGACAGAAAGATAAAGAAGATAGTCAGACACCCTTCATAAGGGATGCCAGCAACAACCTGCTCACCAGTCCAGAGGACATCAAAGGCAGATGTAAGGAGTATTTCCACCAGCTTCTGAATGAAGAAAACCCCACAGAAGCTGTACTGCCCCAGAAACTGCATGCAATGAGAGAGGAAGAGGAGCCCACCCTAGAAGAACTAAGAGCAGCACTAAGGAAGATGAAGTCAGGGAAAGCAGCAGGCTCAGATGAGGTCACAACAGATATGATAAAGATGCTGTGTGAGATGGGGGAGAAATGGCTCCTGAGGGTACTAATAGCGGCGTGGAGAGAAAGGCATATCCCAGATAACTAGAGAATAAGTATACTCGTGCCAGTGTACAAGAACAAAGGGGACATCCACAACTGTGGGCAGTAAAGAGGCATCAAACTCCTACCACACTGCATGAAAATTCTGGAGAGTATGATGGATAAATGGATACGCAGAGTAGTAGAATGTAATATGAGAGATAAGCAGTTTGGATTCAGATCAGGATGCAGCAAAACTGACCCAATGTTTGCATTGAGACAAATACTTGAGAAGAGGCTAGAGATGAGGAGAGAGTCCAACTGGGCATTCCTAGACTTGGAGAAAGCATATGACAAGGTCCCAAGAAAGCTGATCTGGGCAGTACTGTGGTGGTTTGAAGTTCCAGAAACATTGGTAGAATTAGTGCAGGCTATGTACAAGGACCCAATGACTCAAGTACGAACAGTGGGGTTCCCAGTGGGAGTGGGTGTACATCAGGGTTCAGCTCTAAGCCCACTGCCGTTCATATTGCTGATGGACTACATTAGCAAACAGGTTGGAGGGGACAGATCAACAAAGCTGCTGTATGCAGACGATGTGACAGTACAGGCAGACTCTGAGCTAGAACTTCAGCAAAGGATAGATGAATGGAATGCAAATCTGAAGGCACATGGAATGAAACTAAGCACAGATAAGACAGTGGTAATGTCAGCAAATTGGGGAAATCAGAAGAAGCTGAGAATAGAGCTAGAAGGGAAGATAGTGGAACAGGTAAACAGCTTCAAGTATCTGGGAGGGGTAGTTGAGGAGAAGGGTAGTCTGAATGAAGAGGTCAAAGCTAGAATCTGAGGGGCTACAACCAACTGGCATAGAGTATCAGGTGTAGTATTTGACAGAAGAATGCCAAAGAAGCTGAAAAGTAAGGTGTACAAGGTAGTGGTGCGACCAGTACTACTGTATGGCACAGAAACTTGGGCAGTAAAGGCAGAACAGTTGAAGAAGCTAGAGGTGATGGAAATGAAGGGTCTGAGAAAGGTGGTACGATGCACACTGTGGGACAGATGAAGAAATGAGGACATAAGAGCAGAAGCCAAAGTAGCTCCAATTGCAGAAAAGATCAAAGAGAAAAGATTATGGTGGTTTAGGCACATGTGTAGAAAGCAGAAGACAATCTGGTGAGGAAGATTTGGGACAGACAGGAAGAAGGTAAGAGGAAGTGAGGAAGTCCAGCAAAGAGGTGGATGGATTATGTAAAAGAAGATCTGAGACAGTCAGGCATGAGTGTTGAAGAAGGCAGGAATGTGGCATTGAATCGAAGAGGTGGCGACAGTTAACACGATACCCTGACCCCATGTAGAAAAATGGGAAAAAGGGGGCTGATGACGATGATGAGCAATAAAAATCAAGACAGTGTTAACCATAAACTCAGACACAAGTAAATTTATTTAGTGCTTTCACCCAAACTGTTAAACACGACTTCATCGGAAGGAAATATGCATACATTAGGCCATCACTTACATTAACACACTAATTCACATGACCATGACATCACTAACAATAGTACAAAAATTTAAAGACACAGAGTACATTTGCAACCAATACAGTAAATAAGTAACAAATTAGACATTAGATGACACTTTTTAAGCAAACTAAGTACAGAGAAAGGGTGGAATTCATAAAGGTTACTGTGATATGGACATAAAGTGTACACCTCACAGTAACCTTTTCCTGTTCAGAGACAGCCCTAACATGGAGCTTTCACACAAAGACCTACAGCACCATATCAGGCTGTCCCCGCAACTGTGATACATGTTAATGTGGCAATCCCTGGGAATGCCTCCATGAAGGCATCTAAGCACTGAATGACTCATACAATCATTTGGACATATAGATAAGCATAGATGATCCTAGCACATCACAGTAGTGAATACAGACAAAAGGCTGTGTTCACCTATTGCAACAGATATAAGTAGTGGGGAGTTTAATGGTACGGTAGGGTAAGGAGATGGGTGCTCGAGTGTATGCTTCAGTGTATGTGAGGGGCTGTATGCTTGAGTGTGTGTGTGTGTGTGTGTGTGTGTGTGTGTGTGTGTGTGTGTGTGTGTGTGTGTGTGAGTGTTTGAGGTAGCAGAAGGGGAAAGTGAGGGATTAGGTTAAGAGTATGTGTGTGTGTGTGTGTGTGTGTGTGTGTGTGTGTGTGTGTGTGTGTGTGTGTGTGTGTGTGTGTGTGTGTGTGTGTGTGTGTGTGTGTGTGTGTGTGTGTGTGTGTGTGTGTGTGTGTGTCTGTGTGCTGGTGGGGTTGGCATGCCTGTTATACTGACACACACTTCTAGACTAATGAGCAGAGCCTGCAAAATTGGATCAGATAGACCACTAGTAATCAAGGATAACTCTTTTTTGTGCCTGAGTGGCACTTAGACTGGAGAATCAGGGATGTTGAGGGACCACTAGCCACAGTGATAACTCTTAAAAGTCATGCCTTAACAGCATGGAAATCAGGGGAAGCACTAGTCATCAGGGATAATGCTTATCTTTTGTGCTTTAATGGTACTTTAGCAATATAGGGATCAAGGAGGTATCACTCAGTCATTTTATAAAATAGTTCCTTATTCTAGCCGTATACTAGGTACTGTGTTTAATTTCTGTCCATTATCAATGAAATGAAATGGCTTTCTGTTTACTTTAGCCTGTTTCTTTTCCTTTATGTGCTTTCCCCCCTCTGCTTGTCCATTCATTTCATACAGATGAAGAATCCATACAAAGATACCATCATCCAGGCAACCCTGGAGGAGTTTATGCACTTGTCACCATCACAGCTATGACCCTGTTGTTGTATGAATGACTTTAACCCCTGCTTTTGGATGGTGACAGGGCACTCTATGTCACCATAAGGACTACCAGTGTCCAAGCTTACATAATATCACTTAGCTATCATGGACTGCTGTCACCAGCTTGGGTAGCCACACCTTTGCATCCCTGCAGCGGTCCCTATCCCTTAAGATCATCCCCATTCTCTGAAAAGGATTGTGCCTCAGAGTGGCAGTGTAAGATGATACAGGACTTCACCCCCCCCCCACCAGGATAGGCAAATGTATCATCCTCCTCTATTATGCCATCAGGTGCCCAAGCCAGTAGTCAAATCCAGGACACATGAGTTACATTTGGGGTTTTACCCTGTTGTCACTGGTGCAACTCTAATTTTGATACTGTTGCTCTTTTTTTCTTTTATTTTTCTTAACTACAGCCTCGTGTTAGACAAAATGAACTTGTCTTAGTAAAGAAAAAATTAGTTACTTTTTTACTCCACTTCATGATATTCTTTTATTTTTATTTGTTTGCTAAGTGGAAATAGGCTTACTGGAAAATGTTGAACATCCAAGCAGTATGTCACTCATTATGCCTTTGGATGGCATATGATCTGCTTAATATTTCAAAACAAAAGCAATTGTACATTAATCCAAAATATGACCACAGAGTCAAAACATTCAATGATGTCTACTGATGAGTAGTACATTATCACATACATGGATCAAAAGGTGAGAAAAAAATTCTACAATGTTTCATAGATCATCTAGAACCTCCTGACTTCTGGGGACCTAGTGGTGTCCACACCCTCAGCTTAATTCATTTATTTTCTCCAGCAAAAAAGAAGTTATGTCTTACCATAACATTCCATCTGAGTTGCTGATCTTCTTCCAGTCATCACTGATGGGCTCGGTTCCGAGATCTCGGAACCGAGTCGGCCTTATACCAAGCTTGCGTGCACCAAAAACTCTCAAGCTAAGCTACTACCCACAATGCCCTTTGCTCAGTTACCTCAGATTGTGTTTGCATGCAACATATAGAGAAAGAATAAGCCAGAGGCCATCTCTAAGCAAAAACCCTAATACACCACGAAGACCCAGAAGATCCACCATGAACCTTAGAAGGGGGTCGGTGGGAGGGTGTGATGACTGGAAGAAGATCAACAACTCAGATGGAACATCATGGTAAGACATAACTTCTTTATCTAAAGTTGTTAATCTTCTTCCTATTCATCACTGATGGGAACGAGTCCCCAGCTACTTGGAGAACCTGGGTGGCCCTTATGGAAGAACATTCCTGAGAACCATTGAGCCAAAGTCCGCTCCTCCCCTGGAGATCAGATCCAATTTGTAATGCTTGATAAAGGTGAGGGGCTTAGCCCAAATGGCAGCTGTGCAAATGTCATCCATGGAGATCCTGGAGTGGAAGGCAACAGATGCTGCAATAGCCCTAGTTGAGTGAGCTTTGATTTGGCCCGGCTTAGATCCTTCCGTAAGTGAATATGTGAAGGCAATGCAATCCCTGAGCCATTTAGACAAAGTAACTTGTGATACTGCACCTCCCACTCCAGGGCCTGCAAAGGAAATGTAAAGCTGGTCTGACTTGCGGAATGATTTAGTTCTGTCCAGATAAAAGTGTAATTGTCTATGAACATCCAGAGAATGTAGGCAGTATTCTCCCTTGTTAGAGTAATTTGGGAAAAACACAGGGAGCTCAATGGACTGGTTAATAGAAAAGTCAGAAACCACTTTGGGGAGGAAGGATGGGTTAGTTCGAAGTGATACTCTGTCCTTATGAAAGATCAGATAAGGGCTCTTGATACATAATGCGTGTAATTCCGAAATTCGCCTTGCTGAAGTTATAGCCACCAGGAATAAAGATTTCCAAGATACGAATTTTAGATCACAAGTGGCAGCCAGCTCAAACATGGGGGCAGAGAGAGAGCTTGCAGAAACCATGACAAATTCCATGCCTCCACTGGCTGTCTGATGGGAGGCCTGCTGTGAAAAAATACCCTTGAGGAAGGTCTTGCAAAGACAAGAGGAGATAAGTGGTACTCCTTCAGACTCATTATGGAAGTTGGAAATTGCTGCTAGATGGACACGGATGGTAGAAGCCAAAGCACCTTTGTCGAACAGCTCAGCCAAATAATGCAGAATAGTGGCTATGGGGGCCGAGAACGGGTCTAGCTCCTGATTATGTGAACAAATAGAGAATCTTTTCCAGTTATCCTTGTAAAGTTTTCTGGTGGATGGTTTATGAGAAGCCAAAATGATATCCCAGACAGGTGAAGAAAGGGTTTCTTGCCTGGCAACTAAGGGAAGTGGAGAAACCAAGCTGTCAGCTTGAGGGTGTACAGATTCAGGGGAGTCAGCCCTTGTGGGTGGGCAATTAGGTCCTGATGAGTGCCTAGGATCCAAGGAGGTAGTAACACATGAGGTCGAAGGAAGGGAAACCACACTTCACGAGGCCAAAATGGAGCAATGAGGATCACTTTGCTTCTCAGCTGAATAGCCTTCCACAGAAAGAGGGGGATCAGATGAATCGGAGGGTAAGCATAAAGGAGACTTGTGGGCCAATCGTGGACTAGAGCATCTCTCAGTGACTCCCCGAGAGGGGGAAAGAGGGCAAAGTAGCTGCTGCATTTTGCATTTGAACGGGAGGCGAAAAGGTCACAGCATGGCTGGCCCCAGCGACTGAAAATTTCCATCGCCACACTCGGGTTTAGAGACCACTCGTGAGGATGAAGTATGCATCTGCTCAGTCTGTCCACAATCACGCTGGAGCTCCCTGGGATGTGCATTGATCAGGAAGCAGTTGGAAGCTATCGCCCATTGCCAGATTCTCATGGCTTTGTGACAAAGGGGGTAAGACTTGGTCCCTCCCTGTTTGTTTATGTACCAGACCACAGACATGTTGTCCGACTGGACAGCAATCGTTCCGGATGGAAGAAGTGGATGAAAAGCTTGCAATGCCAACAGCACCGCTCTTAACTCCAGGACATTGATATGCAAATTGACATCTACATCAGACGTGCCTTGAACTGACTTTCCCTGGAAGTGGCCCCCCCCACCCCATCAGGGAAGCATCCATGGTCACTGTGGCACTGGGCTGTGGAACCTGGAAGGAACAACACCAAAGATTTTCATCTGTACGCATCCACCAGAGGAGATCTTGTTTGCAAATGTTGGTGATGAGAATCTTTGAGCTCAGGGGGTGGAGACTGGGTATCCACTGGGTCTGAAGGAGCCATTGTAGTAATCTCATGTGTAGTTTGGCTAAGGGGACTATGGGGATGGCTGCAACCATAGATCCTAAGGCTTGAAGAATCTCCATTACAGACACCTTGCTTTGGCAGAGTATCACCTGAACTTGTGCCCTGAGTCTCTGAAGCCTGTGGAGAGGAAGACAGATTAGGCTTGATTGCGTGTTGAATATTGCCCCTATGAATTCCAGTTGTTGTGACTGATGAAGGTTTGATTTCTGCCAGTGTATGGTGATGCCTAATGACTCCACTAGAGCTAAGGTGTAGCGGACGACCCTGACCAGAAGACGCTTGGTGGGGGCAGGGAGGAGCCAATCATCTAAATATGGAAACACCTGGAATCCCTGAAGTCACAGATGAGCTGTTACCACTGCAAGACATTTCGTGAACACTCTGGGAGCCGTCGAGAGACTGAAAGGCAGGGCTCTGAATTGGTAGTGATTGGCTCCCAGCTGGAAGCGAAGGAGGCTCCTGGAGTGCTTGTCCATCTTAATATGGTAATACGCATCCCAGAGATTGTTCCCACTGATCACTCATAATGGATAGCCAGACATCTTGGTGCAGAAAGAAACGCGCCCTGACTGCTTCCAGAGGAAAGCAATTGGGCAGCTCCTCAGGGGTGCTTATACGGTCTACCTGAGAAGGAATCTCTGGAGCCCTGGTTCTGGGGACCCCTCTGCCCTGAAAGGGATATCTTCCATTATTGAAACCCCCTCTGCCTCTGGAGGAGTCCTCACCATGTGTGTCTCAGAAAGGACCTTGAGACTTCTTGAGCCACATCTTTCCGCTCCTCTGGTTCCTGGAGAATGAACGCTGAGGTTTGGAAAAGCATAGGCCAATGACAGACAAGGTTTTCCCATCTTGCTCACACCTGGCTAGTGTATCTTTGACCTTCACACCAAACAGAGTCAAAGGCTTGATAGGGGCATTTATAAAGGAAGACTTGAAGGAGTCCGCGAGGTCACAGATGCAAATCCAGGCATGACGTCTCATGACTACGCCTGCACCCGCAGCTCTAGCTGCTCCTTCATTTGCATGTGACAGCAACCTCATGGATGAATTGGAAATGGATTCTAGGGTGGCAAGTTGGGAAGCAACCTTATCTCGTGCTCCATCTGATACTTGACCCACGAGGGTTCCAGAGAGTTTGGAGATAAGATCTCTCTGGAGTATCGTAAAATGCGCTATAAAGTTCAGAGACCAAACTGCAAAGGTCGCTGATGCAAAGACTCACTTCCCTAACCTGTCCACTGCCCAGGAATCTCTGTTGGGTGGATGAACAGCAGGACTCTCTTCTGCAAGGTCCTTTTTCGTGGCAACCGCCACCACCATAGCATCCACTGGCAAGCCTCTGGACCAATGGGGTTGAGGGGAGAGTACTTTGTCTGATCTCCTGGGGATGGCCTCAATGGAGTCGGGGCTCTTCCAAGCCCTCTGCACAATGAGTTTAACCAGCTCATCAGTGGGGGGGGGGCACCCAAGAAGTATAGGGCTGAGAGCAAAAGGCCTGCAGGAATACGGATTCCTCTGAGGAAGGGGTTGAGGACTTCCAGTCACCCCTCTGTTTCAAGATTTCCATGATGTCCCTGAAGGAGACATCATCAAGGGGCAACCATGGGGACCCTTCCCCATCATTGTAGTCCATATCCTCTGTGAGTGACTCCTCCAGGGAGTCTGTGTGTTTCCTCTTACACACCAGTTTCTGAGGGAGTTCTTCAGTGGGAACATCCAAAGAAGACTTGGAAAGTGAAATACCCTGGACAGGGTCTCCTGGGCCTTGCGCTCTTGGAGTCCTGGGGGGTGGACTTTGACAGCTGTGGCTCAGAGGGAACTGGGTGAATAGCCAACTGTGGAGGATTGCTGGCAGCAAGCGCCCTCTCCATCACCCAGAAACCCAGAAAGCGGGCCTGCCCGAAGAGGAATGGGAGCCCGGAACCAAAGAAGACAAAATTGGAACCGGGGTCACACCCCACTCCAGACGGTCCCCCCCGGGGATGGAGCCTCAATCAAGCTCGGAGCGGTAGTCACCCTCACCGACATAACTATCGGGACCGACACCGGGACCTGGGGCTCAACACCCCCCCAAGCATGAGATTGAGGAAGGGTGGGTTCTGACAGAACTGGCACCCAAAGGGATCTCAGAACCTCAGACAGAGTTGTTGTCAGCGCCGAGGAAGGAATTCCTCTAGTAAAAGTTGGATAGATGAGCCTTGGAACCAAGGGGTCCAAGGGAGGAGAGGAAGTAGGGGTTGCTGGAGAAATAGACCCAAAGCCAAAAGTGGGAGATGATCTAGGCGGATTTGAGATTCCCCTAGCAGTCAGCAGCTGATCAAAAAGTCGCACCACATCCAATTCGGAAAGGCTCCTGGTGGATCTCACTGATGCACCTGAGGGGGAGTCAGGCTGGTCCAAAAAGGGGCTGCAGGCTTGTCCAGCAAACAGGTCCACATTGGATAAGTATCGGGTCCATGATGTGTCACAGAATGGCACCGACTATTCCAATTTTGCAACAGGTAATAACAGTATGGTCGGAGCCGTGAACGGACTCGGAGCAGAAATCACTATAGGAGTGGATGACAGGAACGGTTCTGAAGTTGTTGTCGGAACCGATAATGGGGTCAAAACGGGTGAAGTCAGTGCTGATAAAGAAGTGGAAATACTGGTCGGTATTGAAGACATAAGCGGTGCCGTAATTGTTGGTGCCTGGGTGGGTGCTGACGAGGCTACCTCAGTAAACTTCATTGGAGCTGAGCTCGGAGCCAATGTGGTAGTCAGCACCGAGGAGGCAGAACAGTGTTCAGATGATGACTTATGGGCCTTGTGCTTGTGACCTTTACCTCTGTCACCAGCTGGAGAAGAGGGGTCCAATCGAGGACATTTCTTATCCAAAGCAGGAGGGGGTGAGACCTCCATCACAGAAATGGCCTCTGAAAAAGGCGAAGCAAGCAGGCCCTTCAAAATAAGTTTGTTACAATGTTAATTCAGCATCCGCTGACTGAAACTAGCACAGATATCACATGGGGGTTGCACCATCAAATACAGAACCCCCAAACAGTAAACGCATTCCTCATGGAGGTCACTATTCGGCAGTTTACCACTGTAAGAAGAGCAGTGTTTAAATCCCGTAGTTCCCTTCTTTTCAGACATTACAAACACACTCTCGCACACAAGGAACAAAGAGAGGAAAAAGAGGAAATGAAGGAGAGAAAAGCTAATACCAAGAATGGTAACAAGATACCGTAAAGGTAGAAAGTTAGAGACACCAGGAAATTACCAACAATGGTAAGAGAGAAATACCTGTGGGTAGAGCAGTAGCAATATAGAACAACAAGAACAAGTTATAAAGAAGAAAAAACTTTTTCAAACTATTAAATATATATGAAAAATGCACTTAGCTGGAGAGCTCAGTGAAATGCTGCTATATGGCTGCGCAGCAAATGAGATCTGAGATAACTGACGTGCATTGTGGGTAGCAGCTTAGCTTGAGAGTTTTTGGTGCACTCAAGCTTGGTATAAGGCCGACTTGGTTCCGAGGGCTCGGAACCGAACCCATCAATGATGAATAGGAAGAAGATTAACAACTTCAGATATAATTTTGCTTCTCCAAGAAATCTTGAGGTCTGACTCATATGTTATGTTACTGTGGTGTATTGGCCACACTTTCTGTGCTGTCATGTTTTATCCATACCCACTACATCCATATAAGTTTGGCAGCCCTTATATGCATGTTATGTGCATGTGCACATATATGTGTATGTGTGCGTGAGTGCAGGGGTGAGTGTGTGTCTATAAGTGGAGTGTGTGATACAAAGAATGATAGAGGCTAACTCTCTAGGATGGCAGGTAAACCTCTGAGGGGCAGAAGGATTTGCATTTTTGCAATAATGCTTAGTAGCACTCCTGACTAAAAATGGAGCCTAGTTTTCACAGTCTGTTGCACACTGAATGATTAGGAAAAGGCGTGGGAAGATTTTGCAATCACTATTCTAAAGTACATTTTCTGAGTGTTGTTTTGGGGGTAGTAGAAAGCAGTGGCTGTGGAGAAGGCAAAACAAGTATTAAAGGTGGTTATAGCCAAAATAAAAAAAAATATGTCACTATCACAGCTATGTGAGAGTCTGAAGTCAGAACACTTGTTTGCGAAGATGATCCACAGGATTGTAGTTTTTGATCACAGGCATGCTTGAACAGCAATTTTCGTTAGGCAACATTTTGGTTTTGGTAGAAGATAATCCATTGCTTTCAGTAGTACCTTTTTTTAATTTCTCCAAGTCTTTTGGGTCTCTAATAATACCATGATGAGAATGGACCCCATTCCTAAGTCAAAGTATGATTAAAATTCATGAAATTAGTATTGTTTCACTCTTTGATGTCAGCCAGTAGTGCTTTTCGCAGCACCTGCAATGTGCCCAGTAATGACTCCTTCTGCAATTCATACGGAGTTACATGTATTGGTAACATATCTGAATATGATTGCAGACTCTTCTTTATAAGAGCTGTTGCTCCTACTACTATTGAAACTGTCTGGGCATCTTTCTTACACATTGCCCTCATTTCTGCCTGCAAATCTTGGTATTTTATGACTTTGTGTCTCTGTATGCAAGACACTGTAGTCACTGGGTGTGGTGGTTTCAATGACCAATGCTACTTTTGTCTTCTTTTCTTGGACCACTATATCTGGTTTTCTAGCATCTGTCTTTTGAACTGTTCATAATGGATGTGATGTAGACTTCTTCATTTTCTATGATGTTTTGTGGCTCATGTTTCCAGTGTTTTTTACTCACTTCAATACCATAATGTTTGCACAGTCCCCAGTGCAACAGTCTTACCACATTATTATGCCTTTCAGTATACAGTCCTTCTGCCATTAGTATGTCGCAACCAGCAATGAGGTGTGCAACTGTTTCCAATGCTGTTTTACAAAACCTACATTTGTCTGTTTCTCCCACATGTTCAATGGACTTTGTAAACCAAAGTGTGCATGGCCCACTATCTTGGGGCTCCATATTAACCTTTCATCTCTTGGTTTGAATTTTCCTCTCTTCAACCATTCCTGCATTCATTCCTGATCAACATGAGGTTCATCCAGAAGTTTTCTATACTTGCAACTATATTTATGCATTTTCCACATTTCTGGGCTTCTCATATGGTCCTTCACCTTACATTTTTTCTTTTGTTTTTTGGCACATTAAATTGCTGCCTGATTTTTATCTACTTCTGGTTAGATTTCCATTTATGCGTCTGCTAGACTAAGCAGAGAAGTCTTCTTAGATTTATTCTTCTCATGTTTCAAAACTTTCACTATGTTTGGGTCTTGTGAGGTCAGCAGATATGTGTGGAGTCCCACGATTGCAGATCTATACATATAATCAATTTCAGGGAGGCCCATCCCTCCTTTGGAAATATATAATCTTGGTATGCACTGATTTTTATAAATCATTTGGTGAGCATGAAGCATCCTTCTTGTTTTCCTATCTAGTTTATCCAACACGTTTTGAGGCCAGTCAATCACTCCAAAACTGTAAGTTAGGACAGGAAGAGCAAACTGGTTTATAGCTTGGATTTTGTTCCTAGATGCCAGTGCTGTTTTCAGATTAATTTAAGTCTTCTGAAGTATTCCTTACTAAGTTTTATTTGCATTTGTTCATGTTTTATTATTGATCCTTCATCAATTCACAAATATTTATACACTCCATCTTATTCAAGTTCTTTTATATCACATTCTTGTCCCAAACTGATGTTTTCCTGATGTTGCAGTTTTCCTGCTTTAAAGGTTGCTTTTGCACATTTATCAAGACCAAATGACATTCTTATATCATCTGAAAAAGTTTTGAAAACTTGCAGTTGTGCTTTCAGTTCCTCATCTGATGAGCTACACAGTTTTAAATCATTGACAAAGAGAAGATGAGAAGCCTTTACACTATGTTGTTTTCTAGGAGCCAGGAGCTAGGCTGTTAAGTAGACAGCTTAATGGGTTAAGGGCAAGTCTGAACAGTAGTGGTGACAAAGAGTCACCCTGGAATATCCCCGTTTGAATTTTTATCCCTGGGATAATAATTTGTCCTTTATCATGGCTTAATTGCAAAGTGGTCTGCCACAGTTTCATGGTCTAATGGTTTAATGGGATGAAGTAACAGACAGAGAGATTCAAAGATGGTTTAATGTAGTGAATCAGTGTAGGGTATATCTTATACATTTTTAAGCACTCTTTTATTCATGAATTTGGGCTACTATCAAATGCTTTTTTGTAGTCAATCCATGCCATACTTAGATTCTTCCCCTTTTACAGTTCTCTATTATGACTTTATTTAATAACAAATGATCCTTTGTTCCATATGACTTTCTTTTATTGCCCTTTTGTTCTACTGCCATAATTGAGTTTTCTTCTAAATGACTATAAACTCTGTCGGCATCAATTCTCATGTATAGTTTATATGTTGTCGGAAGGCAAGTTATTGGTCTATCATTTTTAGGGTAGCTTGCAGGTTCACTCTTAAGTAGGAGCATTGTTTTTCCTGTTGTTGACCAGGTTGGTGTCTGTTCGGGGTGTGCATATAAATAGTTCTTACTAATGGCTAAATCTTCATGCAAAGATGTTAATACTTTCAGCCAAAAATTAGGTACTGCATCTGGGCATGAGGTTTTCCAATTAGAGGCTTCCCTTAACTTTGTTTCAATCTCTCTGTCTGTTACTTCATCCCATTTCATATCCATTTAGCATCTTTGTTATGTTCCACAGGATCTTCATAGATACTTATCCAAAATGTATATTTTTCTTCTTTTTTTGGCAGCCTTTCAATTCCTTTTACCTTATTTCTCAATTGTCTATAAAACTTTTTTGGGTCATCAATAAATTGCTTATTTTGTACTTTTCATTTATATTTATCTTTGTATCTTCTAAGTTTTTCCACCTGTGCTGACATTTTTAGTTTATTTGCAATAGTGCATGATAGATCCTGGTCTGTTTTAATAGTGCACATTGCTTTTATCACATCTATCTTTCTTAGTATTTTTGTTGATCTGTTCCCTCTTCTACAGTCTTCTAATAGTGACACTTCTTGTCTCAACTGCTTTATAGTTTTCTCTATTCGATATTTCTCACTACCTTGTGTTCTTGTGGTAGAACTTTATCAGTTATTAATTTAGCTGCACAGTAATATATCCTGTTAACTTCTGTTATATTGCATGGATCACTATGAACAGTCCTAATTACTGTGTTCATTTGTTTTATCAGACTTCTGACTTTTTGGGGTTTATTAACGTTCTGCAGTCTACTTCTTTCATTGATATTGATATATCTGTCTGTGTTGATTAAATCAAGCAACTCTTCTCTTAGCTCATTTTCTTCCAAACTGAGGACACATCCCTTGTTTTCCAATTCCTGCAGGCATTCTATAGAAGGTTCTATAGCATCTTCCTATGGCACATTCTCTTCAATTTCATCCTGTGCCATCTGTTGCTCTATCACATGGGAACTCACTGGCCTATCACTCCCCAACATTGACTTTATCAGTTTCCACAGTTTCTTGTTCCTTCTCTTGCTGTCTAGCTTCAAGTGAACGTTTATACTGGTTTCCTGTGGAAGGCTCCAAATTGCTTCCTGTTCCACTGGTTTCCTCTTAATTTGGATATCCTTACTCTAGCCATTTGTGGTACTTTCTGAATTAGATTTCCTACACTGAATCCTTCACTTTACAGGTACTCCATAACCTCAGTTTCTATTTCTTTAACTTCTCCATTACTAATCTCCTTTTCTACTTGTCTTCTTTGTCTTCTTATTTTTTGCATTGTAAAGTTTTCCATGTCTGGATTCCTTTGGCTGTATTTCTCTTCAAATATCTTTGGTGCTGCTCTTTTTCTATTGATTAGTTTTGCTTTCTCCTTTGCATAAATATTACACCATATTCAATCTCTTTTTTTTCCCATGTCTATATTTCTTTTTCAGATGTTTGCTGATCTTCCTGCTTCTCCCTACTTTGGGGACTCACTCCATCCTGCTGTAATGTAACCTGTGTTAGACCTTCTACACCAAATCATTCACTTCACAGGCACTCCATAACTTCAACTTCTGTTTTTTTAATTTCTACTTTACTAATCTTCTTTTCCACATTCCATCTTTGTGATATTATTTTTTATTGTGAAATTGTACATATCCAGATGCCCTTGCTAGTATTTCTCTTCAAATATCTTTGGGGCTGTCTTCTTTACATTGATTAATTTGGTTTTCTCCTTTGCATAAATATTGCACCATATCAAATCTCTCTTTCTTTCTCATGTCCATATTTCTTTTTTATACTTTTCAAATACCTCTTGGTTTTGTTGTTTATATTTTTGCACTTCCTCAGATGCTTCTTTTTCCAAACAGATCAAGATTTATTGATCTATACACTGTTTTTCGCAAATCTGTTGTATTAATAAACACGATTTTTCATTTGAAGCTTCTGACAGTTTTTCATTTGGAATTATTTTTCTTTCCACTAATTTCTCTCTTAATTATTTTGTATATCTTGTATCTGGAAATTCTGGACTTTTTGCATAGTAGTAACAATACATAATTTATTTCTTATCCTCAATGGTCCACTTTATCGTCTTTATGGCTCTTCTTTGGCCTACCAGTTTTTGTGATTTTTGTGGACTGCTACTTCCTTCTACAATGGAGGGGGGGGCATCCTCCCCCTGAGCCGGGCCTGGCCCTATTGTAGTAATGTTTCCATATTTTGAGGATTTTACACTGTCATTTTTTTCCAGTCCTGGCACCAGTGTACCTACAAGGATTGGGGACTTTTTTATCTTGGGTCTTGTGCACCCAGCTATCTTTTTTTAGTTTTTGACCTACTTCTGTCCACGACATATGATATATAAATACAGGCTATATACCATTGTCGCCTTGGTGAGATTTTGTGAAAACAAGGTCCACGTCGTTAAGGTACTCACCAAGATTTGAGGAAGAATTCAGTTTCAGCACTACTACTCTCCTTTTCTTACTGACTTTTCATCTCTCCATTCAGACCCTGAGTGGCTGAATTAATATAGTGTCAGATACTGTACTTTGCATGGGCTGAATGAATACATCATTCAGAACCATGAGAAAAACAGCACCATGGGATAGCTGAGGTGTTCCAAAGTACTGTTCTCTTTGCTCACAAGACTGCTGCAGCAGTTGTTTACTTTAATGGAATTGTAGTCTTCTAAAATTAAAATTGAGCATGAACTTTTAATTATTGGGAACATATTGTAAGCAAGTAAGAAAACTGTGGTGATTTTGCTTTCCATTTCTCAACACAACACATTCAGCCTTACTACTTTTCATAAGATTACTACTGTTCATGATGTGGCGTATCATATTGATCTTCTGTTCATTTGCATACTACCGTATTATACCATCCCCATGGGCAAAGCAATGTGTTCCACATGTGAACACACACATGAAAAAATACAAACAGAAAACAATTCCAAGCCACTGAACTTCAGGTTCATATACAAACCCAGATCTCATTAGAATGACATTAGGTGTCTCCACAATTTGCCATGCAACAAGTGAATTTTTTTACCCATCACTAAAATGCAGCCCCCCCCCTTCAAAGTGATGGCAGTTGGGGGCACATGACTTATCATTTTTTGATAACTGTTAAATTAAACTCTTTGTTTTCTAAGCTTCCAGTATTATCCCTGAAATAAAAAAAAAAGTATTTTATCTACCTTGTATCTAAGCCTGCATACCTTTAGAATAGGATTTGGATTACACTCAAAATCTTTTAAACTTTGGAAGTGTAGTTCATAGCTGCTTCTTATACTCAAAGCCCAAAACATGCAATATGTGTTATGCACCTTAAGTGTTTTATAGACAGCAACTATTTTAGTATCACTCTGACTATAGGGCTTTACATGGCAGGTTTTCTTTGAGTGCTATGGGGCCATAATGTATTTGAAGTTCAACAGACCTTAGAAATGATGTAATATGTAGGTCTGATAATGCAGTGACGGTGGCCAGCTTTGTTTTAAATTCATTATTACCTTTGAAAGGAGTTTTGGAAATACCTGCTTCATTATTACAGCCTGAAACATGTCTGACTTCAAAGATGAAAGGTGATTTGCAAGGCAGGCTGTTCTCGTTTTGCAGTTTTAAGATGTTTGTCATACTGTTTTTGAGATAGCAGCCACAGAGTAATTATTGGGATTTCTGCCACCCTACATTCAAACGAAAATCAAACCAAAGTGAATGGGAACTTTTTGAAATGCAGATGCGGTGTCTAGAAGGAACTGACAGAATCAGGGATTGCACCTTGGAGGAAACCTGCATATAGTAAACACATTTTGAATTCTGTTGATTAATCTCCAAGTACTGCTGGAAGTGTGCTTAGTGTGGGTAAATCTCAGTACTGGGGAAAGTTACAATGGAGATAACATTTTGAAAAGCGGGTGCTGTACCTCTTAAGCACTGAACATATGTCTTAAATATTTCACTAAGTGTAACTGAGGAATGCTAATAAAATGAACAAAGCAGCAGAGGGTACAAACAATGAACAAAACACCAAAACCCTCAGCCAAATGGCTGAGCCAAAATAACTCAACTCGGTAAAAAAGCACTAGACCACCAAAAAAATTTTTACGCTCTTTCGTTCTTTTCAATTTGGGAACTTCATCAGAAAACAAATAAACCAAGATAAAACCACTTAAATATAAAACCATTCATGACATCATAAACATTTCATCCAATCAAATCCATGTAAAACTTTGAACTCCTCACTAAACTGTCCAGTTTAAAGACATATGCTGTAATATGCTGGAGGAACAGTACAATAATAAAACCATTTCTTTAGGACATGAATGAAATAACCAACATTCAGATAATCTTATATTTTAACAAACATTTCACAGATATGCTCTCATTAAGCCCTGAAGGATGATTTGCCCTTAAAAATACTAGTCATTTCAATTTTTGTTTTTTGATAAAATTGTTTAAACTACCAGAAAACATATTTGTATCCACCCTTTCAATCACTAAAAGCATGAATTTACAAAAATCTGCGCACACCCTGCTGTGTTTGGCTAAAGCACTGGTGACATCCCATTTCTTAATTGCCTGGACATGTTCACGAATCCTTTCATACAGTTTATGGACTATTTTCCCTATGTAAATACAGTCACAGTTTGTGCAGGAAGCTAAATAAACTATCCTTTCACTTTTGCAGTTGTATCTACCTTTGGGTATTAATTTAAACACACAGTGTTTGAAATAAAATTACTGGTGGTGTTAATGTACCTGCAAAGCTTGCAGACATAACAGGGTACCATACCACAAGAAATTCTAATAGGAACGTCTTTGCTGGCATGCGTTCATTCCATTATCTACTTCAGGATTTCAGTTTTTTTACATACAAATTGTGGATGTGGCCCTACTACATTAACTAGATCTGGGTTAACTAAAATCACTTTCCAATTCTCTTGAATGATAGTCTTGATGCTAAAATCATCTAAACTCATTGGTAAAGGAAAGGACAATGTCTTGCTGTTATCATTAGTGTTTTCACTTTTAGGAACAAAACCAGACACTAGGATGGGGGATCATTTGGTGTGCCTTGACCAAATAACTTTATCAGATATAGACTTCAGTTTAATTAATGGATAACCTCAAGAATGGGCCATTTGTGTAAGCAATTGAACCTCTTTCAAAAAATCACCATCTGCACTAGTTAATCGTCTAATAACTTGTCTTCTAAAACTATTGAACTTCATAAAAGATGGATGGTAACTACTAAACTGCAGGTCATTTTTTGTAATTGTGCCTTTCCTAGATATATATAAATATATATATATATATATATATATATATATATATATATATATATATACATATATATATATATATATATATATATATATATATCTATATATATATCTATATATATATATATATATATATATATATATATATCACTCTCAAATGCCTATGAACTACATCAGTACTAATATGAGTGTCCAGAAAGTTGATGGCTCCATCTTGGCCACTTATTTCAAACTTTAACCAATCAATGCTTTGACTGATCTCTTGAAAGAAAGCTTCAAATAACTCAATACTTTCTGTCTTCTGTCCGTATAAAAACAAGGCCATCTGTGTATCTTTTATAAAAAGAAACATGTTGGAACAATGTAATTGGCTTAAGCACTTCCATTTCCCAGCAAGACATTCTGAGGTTCATAAATGCAGGTGCCACTTTGGCTCCCATTGCGACCCCAGCACTTTGTTGGTAAATGCTGTTATCAAACTGAAAGAAGTTGTTGGTTAAAACAATTTCTAACAAAAGGCAAATGGTACTGACGTCAGAAATACTTAAATCAGTATATCTGACTACGTAAAGCCTGGCAACCTCAATCCTTTCCTCTTGATTTATAGTGGTGTATAAAGAATTAACATCAATAGTATAAAATACTTTTACATTGCTTTTGAACTGAAAATTTATAAGATGGTCAAAAATAACCAAGAATCTTTAAGATAATAAACATAATATAGAATCCAAATAAACAGCTATTATGAAAGTTTTACTCACAGGGGCAGGGACTATCTGTCTAAAAGGTGGTTTCTCTACATCTTTGTGTATTTTAGGTGTGCCGAATATTTTACCCAACTGTGGTTGTTTAACTGAAAAGAAATTAAGCAATTCAATATCAATATAATGTTGATCTAACAAATCCAGTAAGAACAAATCAACCATCGTGTAACTATATCTAACTGCGTCTTTGGAAACTTTCCTATAATATTGGTTATCTGAAAGCAGACTGGATATGACACTCTCATAATCAGTCACATTCATAATCACTAAACCATTGCTGTTGTCTGCCTTCATAAACCTAAGACCATGGCAGCTACACAGTTTATGAAGAGCTAACGATTCAATGGGATTCAGGATGAAACACTTAATGTGATGTTTGTACTTGCCATTCCTTTTAAAAAACAAATCCCATCGAGCTACGCGCTCGAGAGACTTGAACCTCAGCACTGAAATAAATAGGACATGCTGGAGGGACAGATTCATAACCCAGAGGCTCCCTTCACTCTGGAATAAAATCCCAGTCCAGGTTAGGCAGAGTCCCTCATTGACTCTCTTCAAGAGGAGTCTTGATGAGTGGATGGGAGATCATAGGTTTACCCCGGGTATCACTTCTGTGTCACTGTTAGATAAAGGCACAGTATACTAACCTCGAAAAAGGGCATAGCAAAATTAATTTAAAATGGGTGGCGAAAGCCAAACACACTCTGGCTAGGCTTATAAATGCCCTAGGGCAGATAGCCTAGTATGAACCTATGAACCTATAAAAATCTGTTTCACACATTGTTGGCAAAAACACTCAAAGTATTATTAACTGCGGATTGGCAACACTGAGTTTTTTAAAAAATACAATTTCAGTCACACAATGCCACACCATCAAGAATAACTTTCAAGTTGAACTTCATAACAAACAGTTTGAAATCAATCAAAACATCTGTGAGGTAAGCTTGTCTTGCAGGAATGAATGTAAATCCCTTGGAAAGTATTTGTAATTGTTCTTCAGTAAAATCCTGAGAGATAAGATTAAACACTCACTAATCAGCAATCATCGATTCCTTCACTTCCCTCATCTCTTCCCCTGATTCACTTTGTCT
Source organism: Protopterus annectens (assembly GCF_019279795.1). Taxonomy (NCBI): domain Eukaryota; kingdom Metazoa; phylum Chordata; order Ceratodontiformes; family Protopteridae; genus Protopterus; species Protopterus annectens. The sequence goes on along the minus strand of NC_056747.1, from coordinate 1,190,074,351 downwards.
CCTTTCATTGGTTTGGAGCCGACCACATTGTGACCAATGGGGGAAAAAGGAACTGATGCAGAAGTGGAGGGAATTCCACTATTTGTGTAAGACAAAGCCACTGCACCACTATTGGTAATGTCTCCACCACTTGTATTTCCACATTCATCAGTTGTGTTCACAACAGTCCCTGTAGTAACAAATTCTGATGGACAATTAGAAAAAGTGCCTAATTGATCTAACTTTTTACCATAATTTGCGCCATTTGTAATGTTAGACCCCACTACATCAGTTGGTTGTACCCTTTTAATAACAAAAGCTTGCCACTTTTATAAGCCAAAGAGTATTTCTCCAACATCTTCTTTTTCTTATAAATAACAGTGGCTATGTGTCTCTGGATTTTGGCATTAATGCCTTCATATAGTTGTTTAACTAACCAAAATGAAGGGTGACTAACAGCTTGTTTATCAAGTTCACTGATCGCATCTTTCAAACTTTGTATCTTGTTACAGTTTCACTGTGCTAAAAGTTGTAAAACACGTAACCCAGCATTGTTGTAAACATCACAAATGTGAGTATAAATTTGATCAGTGTACTGTATACCATTGAGAAATTTGTACACTCTTAACCCAAGTGGTGCTATCTGCATTTCATAACATTTGTTAAGATACAAATTTTCTAATTTGTGCCTCAAAAGTTTATTTTCAAGTTGAAAAACAATAGTATTAAGAGACATGTAGCACAAGAAAAATGAACTGTTTCCATCTTCCAAAATCTCATGCCTCAAAGAAAAGTTCAAAAAAGGATTAGTTCCACTATCAACCAAATGATTGCTAAGATATTAATAACATCCATGTTCTTCCATTTAGCTGCTACTGTATTATCATTAGAAAACAAAAATCCTTTGTCAGCTCCACTGGATGGGCTAACGCCAGAAAAGCAGTGCTGTACTCTTTCAACAATGGTCTGAGTATTTCCAATAACTTCTTCAGTGTTTGTGTGTGTAGCTTATCAAGGATCCTGTGAATACTTAAATTCAAAATGGATTCATTGTCAATAGATTTCTCTGACCGAGAAACCAAATTACTAAATGAAACTGTAGTTCCCCTACCATTGTGGAGGTTGAACCCAAAGTGGATGCAGCCATATGAAAACACTCCTCAATAAACTAATTAAATAAAAAAGCACCAGAGGGTACAAACACTGAACAAAACACCAAAACTTGCATTTGCGAAACTCGTAATGTGTTGGTGGGAAATGGAAGTGCTAAAGCCAATGGCGTTGTTCCATCATGTTTCTTTTTATAAAAGATACACAGACAACCTTGTTTTTATATGGACAGAGAGTACTGAGTTATTTGAAGCTTTCTTTCAAGAGATCAGTCAAGGTGTTGATTGAAATAAATATATAGATAGGAAAGACACATTTACAAATAATTACCTGCACTTTAGTAGTTACCATCCATCTTTTACAAATATTTTTAGAGGACAAGTTATTAGACCTAGCCAATTAACTAGTGCAGATGGTGATTTTTTTTGAAAGAGGTTCAGTTGCTTACACAAATGTTCCATTCTCAAGGTTATCCATTAATTAAACTGAAGTCTGTATCTGAAGAAGTTATTTGATCAAGGCACACCAAATTTCCCCTATCCCGGTGTCTGGTTTTGTTCCTAAAAGTGAAAAAGCTATTGATAACAGCAAGACATTGTCCTTTTCCATACTGATGTGTTTAGATGATTTTTGCATCAAGACTACCATTCAAGAGAATTGGAAAGTGATTTTAGGAAACCCAGATCTAGTTAATGTGGTGGGAATCACTTCCACAATTTGTATATAAAAAACTGAGAACCTGAAACTGATATTGGAATGAATGCATGCCAGCAAAGACGTTCCTGTTAGAATTTCTTATACCATGGTACCCTGGTATGCCTGCAAGTTTTGCATGTACATTAACACAACCAGTAATTTTTATTTCAAACACTTTGTGTTTAGCTTAATACCCAAAAATAGATACAACTGTTTGAAGGGATAGTGTATTTAGCTTCCTGCACAAATTGTGACTGTTTTCACATAGGGAAAATAGTCCATAACTGTATGAAAGGATTCATTAACTTGTCCAGGCAATTAAGAAACACAATGTCAGCAATGTTTTAGCCAAACTCAGCAGGGTGTGTGCAGATTTTCATAAATTCATGTTTTTAGTGACTGAAAAGGTGGATACAAACATGTTTATTGGTAGTTTTAACAATTTTCTTGAAAAACAAGAATTGAAGTGGCAAGTGTTTTTAAGGGAAGATCACCCTCTGGGGCTTAATGAGAGCATATCTGTGAAATTATTTAAAATATAAGATTATTTAAATGTTGGTAATTTTGCATTCATGTCCTAAAGAAATGGTTTTATTAATGTACTGTTGTTCCAGCACATTAGAGCATATGTCTTTACACTGGACAGTTTAGTGAGGGGTTTAAAGTCTTACATGGATTTGATTGGATGAAATGTTTGTGATGTCATGATTGTTTTTATATTTAAATGGTTTTATCTTGGTTCATTTGTTTCTTGATGCAGTTCTCGAATTAAAAAGAACGAAAGTGCTTAAAACAATTTTTTAGTGGTCTAGTGCTTTTTTAAAGAGTTGCGCTCTTTTTTCGGCTCAACTGTTTGGCCGAGGGTTTTGTTGTTTTGCTCATTGTTTGTAACCTCTGGTGCTTTTTCATTTTATTAGTTTATTGAGGAGTGTTTTCATACGGCTGTTTCCACTTTGGGTCTCAACCTCCACAATGGTAGTTGGCTGGAACCACAGTTTCATTTAGCAATTTGGTTTCTCAGTTGGAGAACCCTAGTAGCAATGAATCCCTTTTGAATTTAAGTATTTACTATATTCTTGACAAGCTACACATGCTCACACAAACACTTGAATAAGTTATTGGAAAGGCTCAGAAACACTTGGAGAAGTTATTGGAAAGGCTGACACCATAGTTGAAATAGCACAACACTGCTTTTCAGGCATTAGCCCATTCAGTCGAGCTGATGAAGGATTTTTGTTTTCTCATGGTAATACAGTAGTGCCCAAAAGGGAAGAACATGGATGTTATCAACGTCTTAGCAACCACTTGGTTGATAGTGGACCTAGTCCTTTTTCGAACTGTTCCTTGTGGTATGAGATTTTGGAAGATGGAAACAGTACTCTGGTGTTACCTGACTGTAAAACTATTGTTTTTCAACTTGAAAAGAAACTTTTGAAGTACAAGTCTTTAGAATTAGAAACTGTTTATATTACCAAATGTTATGAAATGCAGACAGTACTACTTGGGTTAAGAGTGTACAATTTTCCCAGTGGTATAAAATACACTGATCAAATTTATACTGACATTTGTGATGGTCACAACAATGCTGGGTTACATGTTGTCCAACGTTTAGCCCAGTAGAATTGCAACAAGATACAACATTTGAAAGATGAGATCAGTGAACTTGATAAGTTATTAGTCACCCTTCTTTTTGGTAAGTTAAACAACTATATGAAGGCATTAATGCCAAAATACAGAGACACCTAGCCACTGTTATTTATAAGCAAAAGAAAAAGTTGGAGAGAGACTCTTTGGCTTACAGAAGTGGCCAAGCTTTTGTCATCAAAAGTGTACATCCAACTGATGTAGTGGGGTCTAACTTTACAAATATTGGTGCAAATTTTTCTAATTGTCCATCAGAATATGTTACTACAGGGAATGCAGTGAGAACACCTGATGAATGTGGAAATACAAGTGGTGAAGATGCTACCAATAGTGGAGCAGTGGCTTTGTCTTACACAAATAGTGGAATTCCCTCCACTTCCGCATGAGTTCTGTTGTCCCCCATTGGCCATAATGTGGTTGGATCCAAACCAATGAAAGGAGACAAAGTGAATCGGGGGAAGAGACAAGGGAAGGGATCGATGATTGCTGATTGTCAAGTGTTTAATATTAACACTCAGATTTTTACTGAAGAAGAATTACAAATGCTTTCCAAGGGATTTATGTTCATACCTACAAGGCAAGCTCATCTCACAGATGTTTGACTGATTTCAAACTGTTTGTTAGGAAGCTCAACGTGAAATTTACTCTTGATGGTGTGGCATTGTATGACCAAAACTGTATTAAAAAAAAAAAATGTTGCCAATCCACCACTTAATAACACTTTGAGTGTTCTTGCCAAAATGTGTGAAATAGCTTTTTATGATTTGTTTTATGAAAGGAATTGCAAGTACAAACATTAAAATAAGCACTTCACCTTGAATTCCAGGGGACAATTAGCTCTTCATAGACTAACTACCATGGTCTTAGGTTTATGAAGGCTGACAAGGGCAATGGTTTAGTGATTATGACCAAGGGTTTTGGTGTTTTGTAACTGAGGAATACACTTATTTCATTGCATCAGATGCTATTGCAACATGTACTATAGACATTGTGGGTGTACTCTTGTACATTCTTGAACATTTGCATTTTACTCTGGTGTACATTTAGTACTGTGTTGCATGCACACTTTATTTAATATACAACTTGTTATGGCTATCTTGTGTCTAAGACTATTCCTCTATGTCTGGCCTATGTAATGTGGCCCAGACATCATCAGCATACAGATATTTGTTGTATAAATATAAAGCGCTTGTGGTTCTCAACACAGAGCATATATAAAGAGCAGCTATACATGTTGTTAATAAGTAGGAAAACTGCACAGAAAAAATGAGTACACCACTTGGGGTTCTTTTTAAGCAGACATGGAATTGAAATGATTCGCTTTGATACCTCACTGCAGATCTTCTATTTTCCTTACTCATCTGCTACCCAATCTTATACCCTCCCTAAAACTCTGCATATTCATATCCCTAGTCACAAATATATGGATAATTCACACAATAAGTAAAACATCACGGCAGTGCTGGCACTTCTGTCATGGCATTCATTCCAAGCTCTGCTTCTCATCTGCTGAGGACTTCAGGCTGGGGGGAGTGGAAGGGACTATGATGTTATCATTGCAATAGTATCATGTCCTTTGGTGTGTAAACATACTGAATGTCTGCATCCTGGAGCTGAAAGTGGTTTGGAGTGTGAAGGGAGGAGGCAGGATGTGGGAATGTGGACATGGTATAGGTCTGGAGATGGTGGGGGTCGAGTACTTAACTATTATTGTCTCAAGCCCATGCATTTTAATGCTGTGAAATAAACCACAGCTGATGTATTAACAATATTTGCCTAAATATGATGTCATTAAAATATGCAATGACATTTGCCAAAAAAAAAAAAAAAAATGAAGTGGTCTTTAGAAACACATTCATCAGTTTCTGTTTTGGTGGAACTGGTAATACAAGATATCCTAAAAACTAGGGAAATGAAGACTGCTAAAGCATTTTGTAAGATGGTGAAGTATATCTAGACTTTGTGCATGTTAAAAAAGAGACATAACTTACCTCACCATTGCAAAAACAGTATATAAATGTCACAAAGAAACCCTGTAAAAAAACAAAGATACAAAGGAATTAAATGTGATATATGTTAACAAGTAATTATTTTAATCTATAAAAGAACTGGTTAGCAACATTTCTAATATTAACTATCACCAGACTGTTATCAGATTATTAGCTGAGGAGGACTTATTAGACTTCTATAAATATTTTTTAACAGTAATATTGAAAAAGGTGCAACATATACTAATATAAATGTAACGTCTAAGCATTTTCTGCATAAATGATCTTTTATCAAAATAAACCTTGATAATTAAAAAACTGAATTAATAATGTTAGAGCAACCTCTTAAACCCCAGAAAATCAGAAAAAACAAAACACCCCAAACTCTCACAGTAAAACAATTAACCATAGTACTGTTGTTGATATGGGTCACAAAATTAATCTTGGACACTGAGGACTCACTCCAAGGACCATGTGACTAATGGGCAGCTGCAGTATTCTTAGCTTCCTAGCCATTGGTATGATCTCAATGATAAAATGTCAGCGTCAGAACTCTTTGGTCAAGGGATAATTTCTGACGAGTGTTAGTGTGGAATTTTGCATGTTTTCCCTGAAGCTGGGTAGACTTTATCTGGGCCTCCTCCCATTTTCCAAAACCATGCTCACTTTTGTCACCCATAGATATACACATATATATCTTTATACATATATATACATAGAGATAGGTATGTTGGCTTGCATCACAGCTGAAAAGGATCAGAAAAGTTTACATACCCTGATAATAAACAGATCCATTAAAATTAAACAATTGTTGCTGACGGTAAAACACAGACAGGAAAACTGCAGATGCAAACATTATGATGACATGATATGCTTTCATACTTTTTATTGCTGTAATTCAAACTGAAAGCTGAACCATGTTAAAAACTAATGGAATTATTGTACATTCCACTCTGTTTTCTGCAATGTACATATGGCAGTTTTTCTATGTAACTAATCTGAACTACTTTTGTTATTGCTTATACTTCTGCTGTTTTTGTTTGTGAAATGTTTTATATTTCACCCAGGATAATCCTGAAATTGGTAAGTATTGATCAATGCCCTAGCTCAGTAAACAAATATAAATGAATAAATATAACTGGTAAGTATTGATGAATGCACTAGCTTGGTAAACAAATATAAATACTAATTTATTTTGGCTTTTCCCAGTTAGGGGTCACCACAGTGGAACTCTGGTCCACTAATGATTGGCAGTGGATTTTTTTTGGTGCCGAGGTGCCAGCCTGACACCCAACCTTCAAAGAAGGCACACCCATTCACACATGCACCTGCATGTCTTTAAACATCACTCGACTGCAGGGAGGACATGCAGACTCCACACAGAAGGCACTTCAGCTGAGAATCAAACTGGAGAACCTCTTGCTGTGAGGCAACAAAGCTAACTGCTACACCACCACAGCCTATGGTAAGCAAATATAAATAAATAAATAAATAAGTATAAACTGTTTCTTATTCTTTTCAGTCTAGGGTTATGGGGGGAAGGGAAATAAGTGGGAGAACTTGCTGTTACACTTCTTAACTCCCATTCCTCTTCTATTGTAATCTATGTTGTGATGGACTTTGCATACGGGTGCTCTTTCTCTGTGGGAATTGTCTTGAAAGGATTGTTTTGAAACATAGCACTGTAGTACAAAGGAACCTACCTTTAGTCCGAACAGACTAGGAATGTACTTCCACATGGCTGACCTATACAACAAGTGGGTATTGTTAATTATTTATTGCATCTGGCCAAAAAATAATAGGCTTCTACTGTTTACAGTGGTCACACTGTTTTTGCATGCAGTAGGATTTTTCTTCATTGTAGAAAACTAAGAATGTAGGCTACTGTAAAAGACTTTAGGATTTGACTCATGTTAAAAACTGCTTCTGGTGCTATGGAGGTCAAATAAAATCCTAGCTGGGGTCAAGAGAAGCCTGTAATCAAAGGACATAAGGGCTAAACTACCAGCAAATAAGCATAAACATTATAGTAAAACATAGGGAGTATTTATTTACCGGGAAAGTCCAACTTGGAATAAAGCCAATTTTCAGTGGAGGCACAGGGAGAAATGCTCCAGATTCATGTCTTTAGAATGTATGAGGAAACTGGAGCAAATCCACATGAATGCAGGGAGGTCATGCAGACTCCACAACAGAAGGCAGCTCAGCTGAGAATCAAACCAGAGAACCTCTTGCTGTGAGGTGACAACACTACCACTGCGCCACTGCTCTGTGAAGTAAAAAAAGTAGTTCTTGAGATCTCACTTGGAGATTTGTTGGAGTGTTAGCACACAGAAAAGAAGGAAAATAGCATAATGCCGAGTGCTGTTTTCCATGGGAAATTATTGGAGGTGTGATTTATAACTGTGCTCTGGCAATGACTCACTTATTTATGGAGATTTTTCCCTTCTTCGAGTTGGTGCGACCATGGAGTTGATAATATATAAGTTCAGAGTGTGGGGAGCTTGCCCCCATTGGGGGTTGCAGAGGGGCTACACCCCCCCCCCCTCTTTCAAAAAATATCTAAGAATGGATTTTTCACCCTTCTGAATCTTGGGTTATTTTTTTTGTCCTTCAGAATGATGAGTTTCACGAAGTTGGCATTTCATAGTAGAACCACATATATTATTGCACTTTATAATCTCTCTTTGGTGTTGTTACTAAAGTGTCAATAAGTACAAATAATAAGTACACATAACACTGATGTGAAAGTTTATCACCCTTGCATTTGACATTAGTGACATTTGCCTTGTGTCAGCACTGATAAACCATGGTGTAGACCTGTTTCACTCCATTTCTTACCACTTTAAACAGTCAGATATACTTCTTCTCAGCTACCTGTTAGAACCTGAAATGAAGTCTACAGTGACACTTGCACTGATTTCATATTAGCTTAACTGAATTTGTTTTTTACATGCTTTTCTATGTACTCTGTTGGCTTTGATCAAATATTTTCCAGTCTTTTTTATGACTGTCATCTTTTTTCATGTGAGACATTGTTGTCTGCTTAATATCAATTAGTTCTCTGCCTTCTTCACGGACATCTTTAACTAGCTGTGACCTGGAAGATAATTCCTTCCCAACTATTTCTTCAGTCACTCTATTACTTGTTTATAAGTAGAACACGTGGGTTGATGGTGAACATTACAAAAATGTTCAAGGCTGCAACCAGAAAGAGGAGTCTTGTTAAAACAAAAACTAAGAAGCTTAGAACTGTGTTAGATAAGAAGCCTGAAGTAGTGTAAGACATAGAATAGCTGACAGATTACCCCCACCCAAATAAAAATTGTTTCTGCCCCTGAAAGCTGTTGCAATTAAAAAAATAAAAACCTTGTGATATATAAAAAAACTTCTACACTGTTTAAGGGTTTTATCTCTTTAAAAGTAGCTTCAACTTCTAATAAAGACTTATTTAATTTGAATCTGTTAACTGGGTAGAGCACTGATCCCTTTGGACCTATTTCAGTCTTAGTCCAGGGTTAAAGACAACAGATACATGACATTGTATAGAGTGTGAATGACAAAATGCAGTATACACATGCATTATGGATGATTTGTCTCCACAAGTTTTCTCTGGAGCAGAGGGAACTCATACAAATATTTTTTTGAGTTTTAAGAGGTCTAAGCCAGGGTCAGTTAAAAAAAATATTTTTGCAGACAGTGAATAAAATCCAGCTAATTAGTGGTAGGAGCCAAGAAATAGATTTGCTCATTTAACTACAAGTATTTAGTTTCATCTTTATTTTGCTATAGTGCTGTGTAACTTGCTGTTCTCTGCCTGACTACTGCTGATCTCTGTCTGCGTTTGATTTTTCCCACCCAGCTGCTCTAGTCCTGTTGTGCTTTTAAACTTGATGGCTTGTCAGTTGTCTGCCCTCTACTATAAATCTGACTTTGGACACTCCTCCTAGTCTCACTTCATCAGCTCATTCTACTGAGCACCGAGTGATCCAATCGGGAAGGTCCCCCATTAGTCTCTTAAACAAACTTGACCTGAGACATACATCCCTTGACTATATGAAGCAATACATGATCGAGTTTGCTGATTATGAGTCTCAGGCAGGTATGATCCAGCATTGAGCAGCACACTACCTTCTCCAAGGATGATGCCACTTTACCAACAGAAAATGATTGAATGTAACAACTGGCTTAGCTTCTGGTGTCAATCCAAGGGGGCACAGTGTACAATGACCTGGGAGGACATGGTTGACAGACCACACTACTCTGACAGGGATTTCTGCACCTATCCCTTCTAGGCTTTTGGATATTGGCAGACCTTTTCCACCTCCATGGTGCCTTTTTTAGGCAATGCCAAATTGATAAACCTCCCAATTTAACTGAACCTATGAAGGAATATCTGAAGGTGGTACTGCTCAATGCTAGAAGTCTTAACAAGAAACTCCACACCCTGTAAGCCTTCCTCTCCATGGAGAATATGGACATCTGTGTAGTATCGGAGACATGGTTTAAAGTCACTGAAAGTACCCCAGCAGTGCAAGGTTATAGTGCATTTCACACCTTTAAACCAGCAACTGCACAGGATGGAACTAAAGGTAGAGGGGGCTCCTATATATTAAAAATAACCTCACATCCAGACTAGTTAAAACGCATGACCCACTGGAACTCATACATGCGCAACTCACCATAAACAGGGTCTTGTAACATATTATTGCAACCTACAGATCCCCCTCCATGTCCCAGGAAACCCATACTACTTATCTCAATGTACTAGATTTCCTCACTGTTCAACACAATGCAATCTTCATGTGGGATCTCAACTACCCCTCTGTAGATTGGGAATCCTTCACTACTTTTAGTGTACAAGCCCAGTAATTCCTAAAATGTGTTAATAGCGACATTCTGGAACATTTGGTCCACTCTAACAAACATCCTTGACCTTGTACGCACTAACACAGGAGAGTGATGTTCCTCACCCAATGAAATGTCCTCGCTCATTCAGATCTGACCATAAGGCAGTACTGCTTGAAATAAAAATTAAATCCGGGGACCCAGTGGAACCAAAATCCTTTAGGAACTATTCCAAGGCTAACTTCTGTCTACTAAGTGACACCTGGCTAAATTCCAAGCACCCCCAACCTAGTAAACACCACAGCATATGCTGAGCTATTTACAAAACCCCCATCTCAATGGCTGTATAGAATGACCTGTGCCCACTTGTATGAAGAATAAGACAAACTCAAAAGACAAGCCATCCTGGTGGAATCACAACATTAATTGGTTATACAACAAAAGGGAATCCTGGCCAAGTGTAGAAGGAACAAAGCCCAACATACTAAAAGCCCTATAACCAATCTAAAGAGGCAGTTAAGAGGGTTTATTAATAATTTGAAGAAAAAATAGCTTGTCAGGCAAAGGATAACCACAAGGCTTTCTACAGCTGTCTCCATAACCTCAAGGAATGTATGCAACAATGTGCAGAACTTATACTAAATGTCATCACACACACTAAACCAGAGACCTTTGCCAATCTTTTGGCTGACAGGTTCAGCTCAAATTCCTCCCCCACTCATCATCATCATCATCATCCCACTTTTTCTCATTTTCCACATGGGGTTGGGGTGTTGTGTTGACCATCGTCATCTCTCTTGATTCAGTGCTACACTCCTGCCTTCTTCAGCACTCATGCCTGACTTTCACAGATCTTCTCTCATGCAATCCATCCACCTGTCTGCTGGATGCCCTTGTTTCTTCTTACCTTCTTCCTGTCTGTCCCAAATCATCTTCACTAGATTGTCTTCTGATTTTCTACACATGTGCCCAAACCTCTGTAATCTGTTCTCTTTGATTTTTTCTGAAATTGTAGCTACCATGGCTTCTGCTCT